>NW_009706077.1:0-327 GCF_000703405.1 Apaloderma vittatum | reverse complement strand
ATTGTTCCCAGAGGAGGGGAAAAAACAAAAAGCCAGGCTCAGCCCTGCCCCTCGCACACCAGGGATATGGCACGTAGAAGTCTGTACAGAACGCGATCTGTTTGAATTCAGCAAAACCTTGGAACTGAGCTATGCAAGGAGCAGAAAATGTTGTGCAGTTGGAACATTTACATTATTACTTAATTACAGATATATATATTTGTATAAGTTACATGTATATAATGCATATTTATCATATACAATAATTGTTTATGTATTATATGCGTTGCCTATTGAACAGGTTTACTGTATAAGATGTATGTCTATAAGTGATATATCATTTATATT
>NW_009706076.1:325-14321 GCF_000703405.1 Apaloderma vittatum | reverse complement strand
ACTCTACACTTGCCCTGGTTGAATTTCATAACCTCAAGTTATAATGAGACACCAAAGCCTCTTCACTGTGTCGTGAGCCAAATCACTTCACGGTTTGACTGTTTTTCTCTAATGCAGGGAAGCATTACAGCTGACACCCACTACGCTCTTGTCCAGAACTCTGCTCCTTCAGAGAAGCTCAGTGAAACAAAAGCTGACATTATCTATTTTTGCTATCATTGCCTACTCTTCTCAACAAAAACAACTGGCCGTTACTCAACTAAATCAAGCTACAGCATCAGGTGTAATTAACAAATTGTAGCAAAATATATCACGTTTTCAGTGCAACACTCTGATAACAGGTTTTTACAGTAAATTGTAAATGGCAGAAATTGTTTTGCCCCCTTATTTTAATTTTTGGGCCAGTAACATTTCTCCTACTCAGTTTTTGGACAATACTATCGAAGAACTTAACAAGCACTACTAGAGGTTTCCAACAAGCTGTAAGCCAGTCGCTTTGGCAACACAGAAGAAGTTTATCATTAAAACTACACTGAAAATATATAGAAGTGATCTTGATTTTAATAAACTTAATTCCCTTAAGAACTCCTCAGGGTGTCACCGGGCCAAGCTGCTGCCACTCTTCCACCCTTTTCCAATGTAATATTAGCCGAAACCAGATTTTACTTCTTCACAGAAGTGTTTTGGAATTATGACGATATTTCTCTTACCACCAGCACTACTGTAACAGAAGGCTAAGAGCATCCTGAAAAACACATGATTTTTGATTCCTCTGAACAGTGCAAATTCTAGTCAAACAGCTTGGATTAATTAAATTATTTAGGTTTTGATATTTTTTTTTTTAAATTTGTCTCAGCCTACTAGACATAAGAAAATCCCCAATAATCTTAAATTGTTCACATTTTCTTAAATTTGTTTCTCAAGTTTCAAGAGAAAGATCAACAAGAGTTCACACAACACCGGTTGAAATATTTAAACCTATACTGTCCGGATGTGCTACGGGCCTAAATAAGGAAATGCAGCTGCAGCCAAAACCTGGATGTATTTCTAGTAAACAAATCCTCCCATAGGTGACAGGAACTTAGCATGCCCCGATGCACAAGTGTACTGGTGGATTTTATTCCAATTTAAATCTTTAGGGGCATGCTGGCATGCCCAGTAGCTTCAGGAAGTAATAAACCTCATTGAAACGAAGTTTACTAGAAGCAACTAAAAAAAAAAAGAAAAAAAAAGAGGATTTTTTTAGTGTAAGTCACTGAATATCACACACTGTCTGAATCTGCAGTTACAGACTGATGTGCTCGCTGCTGTAAAACTTAAGTTTCTCCTCATTCTCCTTCTGAAAGAGTACAATTTCATAATTATTAATAGATTTTTTTGATGCTTTTCTATTTAGTGTTACTCTTCTGCAGAACTGTACCCACTAGGAAACATTATTTGTTACATTATATTGACTCAAATCTTTCCTCCAAGGAAGCTCCCTGCTTCTACCGCATCATTTCTTTGAAAAAATGACATTTTACTACTGCTTAGTTTTTCATCAGAGCTCTTGAATAGAAACAGAGATTCCAGCCTGCATTCAAATTTCTTAACTGTCAAGGAACATTCGTATGTTTTTTCTAAAAAGGAGTCGGAGGCACATTAAGGAGGGAACACCCTAAAAATATTTCACATATTTTGTAAGCACGTGGTCCTGCTCCCACAAATACACTGCAAGTGAATCACACCCTCAACTCTGTGACGTTGATAGGCGACGCGTGACCTGCAAGAAGCACCGGGATGATTTTAAGTAACTCCTAACACAAAGCAGACTAAAGCCTAACACAAAGCAACCTCCTCGTGCACCGTCAGCACTTAAGACATTGATACCACCTGAAGTTCCTACTTTCAGTCATGGAAATTCATTTACTCTCCTTCTCAGCGATGCACATGCAGTGTGAGATGCAGAGAGAAAAAAACCCCACAAAACCAAACACAAAAAGCATCCCAACAAGCAAAACTCAACTCACTTGACGGGAGCCCTGGCGTAGACCTGCAGCCAGTCAGGAATCTCGGCGGTGTGGTAGGGGTTTGCAGGGACGAGGAGAGGCTGGCTTCTCTCCGCTTGCTGGGGCTGGTAAGTCACCGGGGGAGGCTGGTCATAACGGGGAACGCTGCGAAAAGGAAGATCAAGTCCGTTAACACTGAATTGGAAATGTTAATACAGAGATTTTACGCACACAGAGTCAACAGTGCAACCGTATGTGGAGCACGGCTTTAGCAGGAATCGCAGCACGGCTTCAGCAGGACTCGCCTCCTGCTTGCTACCTGGGTGCTGAAGCAGAACAAAAAACTGCATCTGTTTTTAAAACATTAAAAAGTGAAGCACTGATTCAGCCAAATAAACCATCATTTAGTACACTAGAACAAATGTGTTTGGGCAAGAGCTGGTAAGAATGACTCCATTTATAACAAAGAACATTCTCATACATTTACATTTTGTGCCACACATTACAGAATCTTCTCTTCCTGGGCAGCAGCGAAACAGATTAAGCAGAAATTAACTTTATTTCACCTTTAAATTACAAGTAGCTGAAATAATTATTTACATTCTAGGCGAGACTTAGTTGGTGTTTCAGGTGGTATGTGCTATTTGTTCAGTCTCCTGGAACATCATATCAAGTTTCTTTTCAGTCTGCAACTCAATTCTGTTCTCAGCCACTTTGCTGTTTCACTGACAGTTGAAGAGAATAGCTGCTTTGCTTTAGAGAGTTTGGAACAATATCCTGTTTCCAAACTTAAGACAGCAACAGACGACAAAACCCTAACAATTACAATGTCTTCTAGCAATCGCAGTCAAGAACCAGGAAAGCTCACTTCTAAAAATAACAAGTTTTTGGCATGTTACATACGAGACAAAAACAGTTTCACTTTCTTAACTGGATTAAGAAAAAAAAAAAACAATCACAGAAGAGGAGGTGGATGTCCTACCTGGGAGCACAAGGATGTTTATATTGAGCTCTCTTACAGATGTGATCTACATAATACACCCCGAACTCGGCTGACTCGACCCTCTCCCAGCCCGGAGGCAGTCCCTCCCGCTCGAGGGGGTGGCTCCAGTGAGTCGTATTAGTGTTATGATCTATATAGTATTTCCTTCCTCTAATAGTCCAGTCCACTGACCAGCCTGGAGGAAGAGGTAAATCTTCAGAACTATGATTTGTTAAGTTTCCTAGAGATGTAGCAGCAACTCTACCGATGCCTAAAAAAATAAAAAAGAAAAAGGAAAACAACATTTAGCTGAACTGATAACATCCCAAACCAGCATTACGTACAAAGTCAACCCCCCCCCACTCCCCACAAGCAGCACTCTCTGAACAATACCACAGCGTTTATAGCACGTGCACTTGCACATTGGTAAAAATAGCATGATCAAGTGAAAGCGCCTATTCCCTTTTAAGTCTCATTTGTTTCGCTCCCCTCCAACTTGCTAGACAGCTTCATTCAGGGACAGTTAAGGCATCCTCGCTGTCTCAATTACAGACATATCACAGCACAGAGAATATAGATGAAGCTGTTATTAGTCTTGATTTGCTGAGCAGAGAGAGCCGACGTTAAGATTACAAACAGTAAAGCTTTAAATAAATGAGCTTCTATTAATACAGCAGCTGCATCAAAACTATTCACCTACAAAAACCCCACAGCTATCTTTTTTTTTTCTAGTCACTGCCAAAAATTGCAACTAGAAAAAAATCATTCAGCACCAACGAAGCTTTTCAGATTAACCAGCTGAGAACAGTTAACAGGACCAGGTAAACCACGAGTGGAGGGACAGGTAAGGTTAGCACTACCCTGCGCTGACCATCATACCGAAGTGTGTGCAACCACGGCCAAAAAAGTGTCACCAGCACCAAGAGAAAACAGAAAAGCAGGATCCAACCGGATCTTGCCCAAGCCCTTCGCCAAACACAGATATCCTGCGAGGCAGCCATTACCACGTCGCCTTTGCTTGTTAGACCAGCTAGTTAACGTGCACTGTGGGTGGGTCAGCCAGGCAAGATTTAGAGACTTTTTGTTGAGAGCGAGTCACAAAATCTCCTCATCCCTCTCCCCTCCCTTTCCTCCCTCCCACGGATCTTGGAAGTTCCGTTGTCTAGCGGGCTCTGCATCGGCTTCTCTGTGTTGTGCTCTTCTCTAAAGCTGAGCACCTGTGTTCTGTAATGCTGAAGAGGCACATGAAACAACAACCAAAAAAGTCATTTCCAGCTTTTCTTGGTGATGGGGGCTGTGCTTGGGGAAGGCTTCTCCAGCAAGAGAACTAAAGCCTAGGTTAGGTGGATTGGCAGTAGAAAAGCTGGCAGGAATCAGCAGTTGCTTAAGTTCCCACCTCTGCCCTAGAAATACAGCACATCTAGGATTTATCACTAAATAGCTGATTTAAGAGACCGTTTACTAGCATTTTACAACACATGATTTGTTTTAACATCCACACAGCTTTTACATTTTAAAAATTAGCATGCTGGGTGCTAAGAGATGTCCTGAAGAAACGGAAATTTAATTTAAGCTTTTCCTTCCCTCTGTATACTATGGATACTCAGGAAACCAGCTGAAATAATTTCAGAAAACTAAAAGAAAAAAACAACAAACCAACTCCAAAGCCCCAACTACAAAAACCAGGTGACATAATGAAGAATTTTGCAGGTCTCTTTCCATTCTTTGGAAGACTACTACTACTACTACTTGGCATGGTGGCCCAAATTTGACTCTTCTTTTAATCCGTTCAAGTAGTTACCTTCAGCTACCCACAGTTCTACAGTTAAACAATCACTGGCTTCAAAGAAATTCCCATTATCTTTTCGTCCCACAGTCAAACGCATCTATTCAATCACAGTATTCACCACTTTGTGTGTTGTTATTTCCCAGAGCTGGAAATAGCAAAGGAGCCACTTTTTTCAATTGCTTTGAAGCCAGAAAGTGGCTCCACCACAAGCACCACATTTCTGAGGAATAGACCCCTTTCCCCCCAGTTTACAAAAACAACGTTTTTGTGTGACTGCTTTTTGAGAGTGGAAGGGAAAGTCTATCTCATCTAAAGATTACCATTAAAGAGAGGTTTCGGGTGCGGTCATGAACTCAAAAAGACAACAGCCATACTGAAGCAGCAGCAAAATTGTTAGGTTTCTCAGGCAATTGCATACTCCTGTTTTCTGACAAAAGCAACAGCCCTTTTCAACAACACATACGCAACACAGCACACTAGCAAAGGGACATCATCTATTTTAAGCACTAGTTTACATATAAAATGACATAGACTGAAAATCGGATGCGCTGTCCTTCTTGTTCAAGAGAGCAGTCATCCACCAGAAAGTAATGGGAAGGCTTCAAAGCAACTGAATAAATAAAAAATAAAATGTCCAAAACTTCCTCCCTAGTACTTCTCTTTAAAAACATTTGTGCTCATCTACAAATCTTTTTCCAGCCTTTTCACGTTCTGAACTATTTGGCCTTAAAGCTATTTCCTCCTGTTGCACTACTTACCTATTTGTTAGCTTTAGAAAGGAGAGTGGATGATTGGGTTCATGTGACAGCTCCCATCTCTCATCTGGATTAAGCAACCCAGACCTTTACTTCCAGTGAGAAGAAACATCCTGGAGCCTCCCTGACCTTTAGCAGTACTGGGGCAGGAAAGTTATTTCAGATCCTAGCTGCAGTTATGTCACTGGTTTTGTTTTCATTCCAATGGCAAAACATAAACATTTAAGCTTCTTGAAAATACTGCACTTCGGATAAACAAATTCAGTGTTTTCTCCAATTAACTGGCCTGCTGTGTTGTAATTTCACTTACAGATCAACAGTGACTATTAAATCACCAGCACCAGAAGAACTGACACGCAGATTTGACTCGTGCAAAGAACTTTCACAAAGGCAGAAACATATTTTTGTGTTTAGTGTTAAAACCAGCAAAAGCTTGTATTTTTGTTACAGTTCCTTCTCCTTAAATTCTAGCATGATTCCAGCAGCAAATATATATTTTCTTAGGGGTAAAGCTTAATGCTTTCTAACATTTGGAAGTTGTTATCAAAAGCTGCATAAGCCACGCTCTGCATCAGAACTTCTCTTCACACAACATTGTGTCTTTTCATAAAAAAGCCTGAGAAGACTGGGACAAAGACTCAGGGAGGAAAGCCAAAATCCAGATTATGTAGGGAAGTCACCTAGAAAGCAGGTTAAAAGGCAATGCTGCGCCCAACGGAAAAGCAACACTGGCAGTTCTGTGTTTGCACAATCATTTAATTCTAGCTAAGTGGTTTCTCCCTATGTCAACTTAAATTTTTTTAAAATTTCCAAGATGCAAAGAACAACAATACCAGGCCACAAGTACATTATACATTCTTTCTGCTACTCTAACTTTATACATGAAGGAGCAGAGCTCTACACCATTAAGATAAACTTACACAGCTATATCAATTCCCAGGTCTGGACAGTGTTCCAAGTCGCTACAACTAACAAGCTCTGATCATGAAATCAAAGGCCAGATTTATAAACTGATGGTTGCCCAACACTTCGGGTTGTAGACTGTCAGGTATAGTCTTAACATGCATTCTTCCCCTTCAAATCACAGATCATACTGAAATAATCTGCGTGCTAGAAGTTTTAAGAGGTTAGGTAATACTGATAGCGTCTTACAACCATCACCCCACTATGGAATTCCAATTGGCAATTAGTACAATTTAGATACTCGTCGATAAAACTGGAGTTACTAGAGATAAAAAGAAATTATATGTTGGTCTTCCTTAAAAAACTTCAAGGGAGAGCGGATACATATGTAAGAGAAACAGCTCCTCCCATGATTTTTAACAATCAGGGAAGATGAAAATTTACTGTCATGCATATATACACACTTGTAAGTATCAATAATAAGACTGAACAATGCTTGGAAGAGTTAAAATCGTACATGATCTCTTCCAGTATAAACCAACGAAGGCCTAAAACTGTCTTCTGTGAAGACTGCCTTTCTGTGCCACATCATCAAAGTACGACACTCTCCTGCGTTTAAGTTGCAGGTAAGCTAACGGCTTAAAGCGTTTTCACACTGGCCTTTACCGCACACACTGAGGATGTTCTCTGAATCCTGTAGATTAACACAACACATTGCAAACTACAAAGAACCCTCAAACTTACAACTTGAACCATTTTTATCAAAACATCTGGTTTAAAACCTGCGCTCTTTATTGCTGGGGATTCCTCTACCACAGGATAAGCAAAATCAGACTAGTTGAACCAGTTCACTGTAACTACTCTGGTTTTCTCTATATCTATACTAGTTTTATCTATACCAAGACAGAAATCATCACTCTTTCTGATTCCCCAAGGAATAGAGCTATTTAAACTATCTCTGTTTTCCAAATGTTAAAACTCTGCTTTCCCCTGTCTAAAGATGAGCACTGTTATTCATAGAATCCCAAGTGTCACTATCAAATCTTCAGGAATGGTCAACAGTTTTCAGGTTGCCTCTTCAGTCTCAACTAGATTAGACTAGACTTACTTAGACTAAACTCTTGTCTAGTTTCATCTGTCAATTCGGTTTCTTAACAGCATGTGTTTGATTCTGTTTCATAATGCTGTATGTTTGGGGTAGTTATTGGTTCAGCTTTTAAGGAACATCAACACTGAATGTTATCTGTGCTTTGCTTTTTAATTCTCTTGGAAAAAAACATGTCTCCAGATTCAGGTCTTGAATTAATTGTCAACTAGGCCAGAAGGCGTTTTACGCTGTTTCAAAAAGTGAAGGAAAACCTCGTTCAACACAGTTTGCTTGCTTACGAGTCTCACTGTGTATTTCTCAACACTTCAGAAAAAAAGGAAATTGCAAAGGAACAGCAATCACTTACTGCTAGTGTTAACACGATTTAAAATATTACAAGTTTTAAGTAAGGCCCTATATTCTCAACATCTTCAACAGAGCATCCTAATAACAGAACCCAACCTTTAACTTTCTCCACCATGTTCCAGCACACTGTAAAATATCAGCGCAAGGAGTTCCTTTATTGAATGTTCTTCTCTTAAATCTCATCCTAAGCTAATAACGTCACAGACGTGAAAAACATACACCACCTTCTTCAATCAAGGAAGCTCTGCTTGGTTTGTTCCATCAGTATGGAACAAAGAAAACTGTAAAGGCCAGCAAAGGGCAGTTCCTCAGTCTACCTAGTAGAAAGCACAGGAGGAAAGTCCTATCACCCGAGCAGTCCATCAAAAAAGGAAAAGAACAAAACCATCAAAGATAAAGTCTCACTTTGTTTATTACGGTGCTGATGTGGGCAGAGCAGTTTCAGAGCCTGTGACCTCCTCGTAACTAGCTTCAACTGAATTCAAAAGTGTTGAAGAACAAATCTAGCCGTACAAAAGGCCCTCGTATCTGTCTTTAATTAGGCCAATCGTTTTGAGAGCCTTTTTTCAGAATGCCAAAATCCTCTCCCTTCCCCGCATCAAACCAGGGTGAAGAACAGGAAGAGAAGATGAACAAACTGTTTAATTTTAAGGGAGTAAGTAATAATAAAACAGCAAAAAAGTTCCAATAACTATCCCGTTTAGAGAAGACTGCAGGTTCTGGGCCTTCCCAACCCATTTCAAAGCATCGGAAGACACTTCCTGAGCTCGAGTACCTCATCTGGTAGAGAGGACGGGACATTCCGAGTAAGCACTAAATTCACAAATAGGAAATGACAGGAAGCAACTTAGAACGCTTAGAAGTTTGCTACAAAGAACTTACTGCAAAATCAGCACAAAAGAGTGGCAGGAACTGCCATTTGTTTAAAAAACGAGTGAAGTGCACACACCTAAAAAGAAAAGCTCTGCTACTTTAGCTACAACAGGCTTCCCTTAATAATATGTATTTCTTTATTTTGCTCTCACACTAAACGTGAACACTACTTTGCAATTTTTAAGGGGTAAAGCACACTAGATTCTCTGTTTACAGGATTAATAGCCTTTCACCACTGACATCATCAACTGCTTACAATCCACCACCAGAAAGTCCCTTTACACTCCGATTTTAATCTCAGCAATTTTCATATACACATAAGAATTTTTCAGCTTACCGCTCAAAGAGGTACAAATAACTCTGAGGTCTTGGTTACAAGTTAGTTCCAATCTATACTGTAGATATAACTTCAACCACAGACCTCCCCAAACCTTTAACCTAGAAGAGAGGAAAGAGATGTCGAGGAAAGACAGGTAAAGTCTCTTAGAATCAAGTTTGAAACGGACACTTAAAAAAAAAATTAAAAAAAATTAAGAAATGCCACAGAGGTAGCTAAACGTACAAAACTAGGAAAGAGCTCAACTGAAGACATTTTTCAGCAAAACTGAAGACATTTAATTAGATTGCTAATTAAAAGCAAATGTAATGAAAATTAGGAAAGGAGGACATGGTAGAACTGAATCATAACGAGAGAGAAAACATGACTTCAAGGAGAAATGCCTATGAAAGAACAATGTTGTCACCATCCATGGCTGAAAAATCGTGCGACTTTGTTAAATACTTGGCTGAATACTCTGAGCATGAAGATCTTGCTAAGGAAACATTTCTAACTTATCTCCAAATTATGAAAAGGAGAATCTTTCTTTCTGAGTGAAAGCTGAAATCCACCTGCAGCTCTTCACTTCCAGACCACTGCTTCTCAAAAGTCATCTTGTTTGTAACCAATGCCAAAGGAAATATCACTCGCCACCAGCAAGTACACCTTGAGTTCCTCGGGCAACGTTTCTGGAGCCATCAACCCAAACCACAACAGAACCGACTAAGGGGGCCTTCTAAGGGAGGGTGGCAGAGGAGGAAAAGGCAGCATTTACAGGTTTGAGCTAATAAACTGAAGGTATCTGGCAATTTCGTCATCAATTATCTTGATGAATTGAAGAATTCTGATTAGGTGAAATATGTAGAAACAACAATGCAAATGCATTTAGACAAAGGTAATGGAAGTAAAAGCCCAGCCACAGTATTCTGGAAATGTAGGAGAAAAGGAACTAGAATTACAGAAAGATTGGTGTAGCTCAAGGGAAACAATGAAGGTTTGAAGAGAATGGATGGTTCAAATAAACAGCAGCTTAATGGTAAGACGGAAGAAGTAAGAAAATCTAAGGCTTTCTGATTTTTGGCCATATAATTCTTTTTTGAGAAAAAGTAACAATAATTCTTGAAAACATGTACAAAAGTTAAGGACATAGGTCAATATTCTTACTGCAGTGAAAACTGAAAGGAATTTAAGAGTTCACATTCCATGCTGACATGGAATTAAAAAAATACAGGAAAAGGGAAACACTTTGGCAGACAAAAGGCTCGCCTTTTTTTGTCTCTCCCTGTGAATTCATGAGACTTAATGTTCATCCTTTACAAAATACGTGTAGGATTTGTTCAAACTATTAAATGTAAGAACATGAGAGTGTATGACAGACACCAAACAAACATCAGCAGCTCCTCTATGATTTCCAGTGGCTAAGTGATCATGTAGATAAACCAGGGGAAGAAAAAGCCTTTTCAGAAAGTAATCTGTGTCACCACAATTGAGAAACACACAGCTGTAAAGCCCTACTTTTAGGTCATCGTGAAAGCAGAGTTTGATCTGTCCAACTTTTAAATTAATAGCTGGAGCTCCATTTCCACCTAACTTTTGTTGCAGTTCCACAAAGCAGCAGTACCGTTTTTGAAGTCTTTCTCAGCACACACAGTCACTGTAGTAACTATAAACGTTGAATTGATGGATTGGTTTATGAAATCCTCCCCTCTTGCCTCACCTCCCAACCATGTCCCAGCGCACACTCACAGGTAACTCGTTATCTGGATCAGGTAAATGTTTAATGACTGTCGGCTGAACAACAACTGACAGGGATGGAAGGCTTCCAAACAAACTCTAGGTTTTTTTGCTTTCAGCAAAATGAACAAAGCTTAAAGTAGAAAGTCTTAAAACTCAGTATTTCGAAATTTACTGGCTGACAGCAGTAACACCAGCGTTACTTTTCTGTCGCTTTTCACCACAATGTTTCTGTAGCAGAAGAGCCCACTGAGCACTCTCAGGATGTAATTCCACACATAAGGTCAGCAGTTTTAAACGTGGATGTCTTCCTGGAAGATTTATTCTTCTAGACCTAATTTAACTAGAGACTACTTACTATTTCGCTTACGGACTACAAGTAAAGATGAAGTGACAATGTATTTCATACTGAAGGTAACGTTATTTACAGATTCAAAATGCTTGTTTTAAAATCCTCCTCAAATGTACTTTTCATGGTATATACGGTGCTCAAACACAGCCCAATTAACTACTTTTATGGTCACCTTTCTATGGCCAATATTGTAATCTCAGACTTTTTATTCCACCAATAGATTCACAAGCGCACACTGCACCAAAAAAATATTCTTCCGCGTCATCACTGACAGAATCAAATATTTCAAAAAAGTAGTATTTAAGGGATTCTTCCTTTTTGTGCTGTTGTTCCTTTAGAAGACAAAGACAAGTTCCAATGAATTTGAGGAGGAAAACAAGCATGTTTACATACAATGTTATGAACTAATGGAAAAAAAAAAAAAGAGTCAAGGACTAGGAAATTAATTTCAGCACTAACTATATGCCAATTTGCTAATTACACACAGCAGTCATTCCTCCCTTTGACTGTTTATAATAATTATTTTAATGATTGAGGTCAAATTAACACAATAAAATTAAGTGATACCCAATGATAGTTAAAATACAATAATAACAATAGAACGGCAATGTTGTAATTTAGGTTATTCTCTGTTGGTTATTCTCTACATCATGGAAGCAGACGATGTCCCCTAATGAATAAAATTCCTTGCTAGCTAGCAACTGATTCAGCTATGTGTAGAGGAGGTGCACGTACACTTGGCACTAAAAACAAAACCTTGCTCAGCCTTACCCCATTTACTTCATAAATAAATCCTGGTTTAAGTGTACTTCTCCTCTCTGGATATAGGTGATCAAATTCTTAATTCTAAGAAATGTGAACAGGAAGTGTTCTTAATCAGAGAGATGTCATTAAAAAGAAACACTGTCCCACACAGCATAACTCCTAAAAACATGATCCTGATCATCCAGATACACCTCTGCACTTTAAAGTCCTACCAAAAACGTTTGGGTTTTTTTTTTTTTTAAAAAAAAAAAAGCAACAATCAACACTTACCTGACGTGTGCCTCCCATGATTCTGTGACATCCTCTGGAAAAGATCACTGGTGTGTTCATAATACCTGTAGTCCTCATGCAGGCGATCGTTTAACTGACGTCTCCTCTGGGCATCATAAAAATGATCGTAGTAGTAACAGCGGGGACCAGCATCTCCATTTTCCACACCAGAATTGGCTTCTGTTAAAAAGGACTGGGAGGAAGAGCCATATTCTCTTGGGACATCAGCTAAACTTCTCGTAAGATAGGAAGGCGCCGACAGTCTGTTGCTTTCGCGTCTTACTATTTCGTGTGGTGGCCTCTGCACCGGTGTTCGAAGGAAACTCTGGTTTCTGGAAACAATTCCATCTCCACCAGAAGCAAAAGCAGAAGAAGTTGAATCAGGAGGGCAGATATCAGTTCGTCTTGGAATGGTTGGACCGTGACGGATAAATGAAGGCATCAGATCTGATAGATAGCATGAAAGAGAAATAAGAACTTTGGCCGTACTAAGGCATAAAGCATTCGGGTACCCACAATGCTGATTTACATCATGGAATGGAGAAAATTCAAATGCCTGAACCCATTTAAGGCAACTCTAATGCTTATTCAAGCATAATGGTAAGGCTGCAGTTTGTACTGCTGCAACAAATCATTACGCTCTCCACCAGCAACAAACCACTGCCAGAAGAGCGCGGTTGTGCTAGTATAACTACATCCACAATAAAAAAAACAACCAACCTCCCAATAAAACTAATAATAATGATTAAAAAAAAATAAATGCCACAAACCACTTCACACTGTTCTGCTGCTCCATCAGCCAGGCTGCACATCTCTCTGCCAGAGGGGTCAAGAAAATCCTGGCTACCACTCTACCATTTCACCAGGACCGCTGTTATCATGAACTCAGAATAACTGAAGACATTAATGCCTACATGCTCACATGAACGGAATTGGGAAAAGACTTCAAACTCTCTCCATTAATCACAAAGAGCAGCCAGCAAAAACGCTCTCATTCTGCAGGTTAAGTTCTCAAATTATCATATCTCACAGTCTCCTTTACCTAAATAGGTTTTGCACACTAGCAGTGACACCTACTTCATAAAATTTCACTGCCTCTCTCCAGCAAGCAATACATTTCTCTCTAATATTACTTTCAACACGATACAGGTAAGTAGTTTCTTTCCAGGTGAACTTATAGAAACTATGACTTTCACTTAGGAGGAGGTTATACCTATTATTAATTACTTTTTATTAATGAACTCTTACAACTCAGTGTAAAAAGCCAGTGCATTCCCAAAAGTGTCATCAGTACATTTATAACCATTACAAAGAAGTCATGAAATATCTAGTCATTACGTTACGGCAAATAGTTTGTGTGAATGTGTTGGTTCCTTAGACTTGCCTACAGCTTAACATGAAAAAAACTTTGTGGGTTTCGGCGTTTGCTTTTCTTGGGTTTTTTTAGGACTAAGTCACTGTAATCAGACTACTAAACGATTTTGCCTGTTGACTGGGGAACCAGCTGTTCATGCAGCAAATACTTCCAGAAAAGCCGTGTGTCTGCTCCTGCCAGTAAATCAGTTGTTGCTAGCTGTGATCTCCAAGCTAATCCCACAATTATAGCATAATACATTTGAGTTTCAGGTTGCTCTCCAAGATTAACAGCAAGAAACCTTCAACATGTATTTGCTTGTGTTTTGTAGAGTCCCAGAAAAACCAGGACTGTGGCACGAGCGTCAGGTTAACCGCACGAAGACCAGTGCGTCCAAGGTGTGTCACGGTGACCTCATCGAGTTGGTTCGTGGTTAAGAACTGGAGGACTTGCTTCCGCAGG
>NW_009706076.1:0-308 GCF_000703405.1 Apaloderma vittatum | reverse complement strand
CTCCCTTCCAAAGCACACACCTTCTGGCAGCGCCTGCCGCCTAGACCGGGAAAACAACCGCTGACTTCGGGAAAGAAGTCTGCTCGTGAAAGGCTGCTGTCTGAAAGCTATCTCTGTGGAGGCTCACCTTAAGCCCTACCTGTTGAAAACTGAGCAACGGCAGCTGAGAATATAAGAAAGAAAACAAAAAGGCACAGCCAAGTCTGTTTAAGGTGAGCGCCTGGTGCTACGCTAAGCCTAGGGCTCCGATTCCAAATACTTCGGCCTCCCCTTTAAATTTAAGCCCCCTCCATCAGCCGCCAGGCCTC
>NW_009706075.1:0-685 GCF_000703405.1 Apaloderma vittatum | reverse complement strand
AGCCCAGCGCGCCCGCACTCACAGCCGCCGCCGCCTCCTCGTTGTGCTCCTGCCCTTCTGTGAGCTTCAGATGGCAATAGTGCCAGTGAATGCAGTGTCTGGTTTAGACTAATTAGAGGGATGATTTGTGAAACGCTGGCTATTTATTTAATTAATCACCAGCACAAAGCTATAAAACCCATATTTTAAAAATCCCTGTTAGTTTGCCATGTGGTTAATAGATTGTGGCACATTAAAAAGTGACACGGTGATGTATTAAAAATGTTCCACCTAAGGTTGGCTCATGTCCTCGAGGAACTTGAGCTGTCTGCTCCGTGCAGCAGAAACATAGGATGGGGTTTGAGGATTGAATATTTCTGAAAACATTTATCTTTTGTGTAGCATCTGCTCATTAAAGTGTACCTTGGCATATTTCATAACATACAAATAATGTTTACGGTGTAGTTTTAATTATAAGGTTTTGTTGCGTTTTGTTATTACAAAGAGTATTCCTCAGTATTAAATTGTAACACTTATTACGAAGTAAAATATAAATAATTCTTCTAAAGTAGGCCGTTCCTTCTCTTTGCTGCGTGGAAGGTAAGGATGGTGTCACGTAACGTCTGCGGGTTTGTGGCAGCTGTAGCAGTTGTGTTCTGATAAAGCTGAATACGTGTTCTCGTGCTTCAGCAGAACTACTGGAGCG
>NW_009706074.1:0-3088 GCF_000703405.1 Apaloderma vittatum | reverse complement strand
GCCCTTGCAGAGCCAGCACACTGGGAGCTGGAGAAACCCCCTGCCAGCTTCCCACCTGGTGCTTTGCGCCTTCAAAGATGCAGGAGTCTGTCTCTAATAAACCTTCCCCCACCCTGCCAGGCGGGGAGCTGATTTTATCTTCATAGGGCTGGTGGAAGAAGCGGAGTCTAAAAAACTCGCCTGAGGGCCCCAGCAGGGTTGGTGCCTTTTCAGGGCTCAGCCGTTGCCAGGCAGCCCAGCAGCCCTGCTTCTGAGCCTTCCTGGGGTCCTGCTCTTCCTAGAGGGGACCGAGGCCTTCCCTGGAGATGGGCAAGCTTAAGGAGTGGGCTCACCCTGTTCCTACAGTGCCGGCATGCTTCTAAGTACGGCTGGAAAGAAGGGGGGTCAAGCAGCTGCAGTGGTGCACACAGCAAAATTGTCTTGGTGTTCTTGCAGGGATGCTTTGAGGGAAGGGGTTTCTTAATGGATCTGCTTGTCAGGCTGAGGCTGGCAGTACCACTGAATCGAGCCTTGTGAGCCTACATGAATAATGAATAGCCGTCACATGAATATTTTAGAGACACAGTCCTGAGATCTCCCAGTGCTGCCTTAGAGGAAAATGGAGGAAAAGTTGTCCAGAAAGAACAATGTTTGCTTTAGGCAAAAATGCACTGGTGTTGTTGGCTTTTGAAAAAGAGCTGCTGCTGCTAAATAATCCTCAGATTTGCATCAAAAACTGGAGCAGCAGTTTGGCTCCAAGGCAGAAGAAGTTGGGAGGCAAGACAGCCCTTTTGACACAAGTGAGTTATTACAGCATGCTAGAAGGACAGCGGATCTTACTTGGTCTATGCCATGATTATGTGGGAAGTCCCAAAGCTATGGCCGTCCTCCAAAGACCCAGCAGTGCTGGGCACTCAATTAACACACTTCAAAGGAGCATGGAGAGGTCTGGTGATGTACAGGGCGTGCTTACTCTCCCAGGTCAGCACTACACTTCAGTCTGAGCACTGCTGTCAAAGAGCTGAGTTGCAAAACCAAGGCCCAGCAGCGAAAATCGTGTTCATTTTGCAAGCCATGGTACCTGCTGGATCGTACAGGAGTGGGCTGCAAATCAGCAGGTCTTTTGGACTTTGCAGCAGCGTACCCCTCTCCTCCCCACTCTCCTTAGCCATCTGCTCTCTTGGAATGCACACGCAGGTGCCATGTTGCCTCTGTACAGCTCTTGTGACAGCATCTCCTCCTCGGCGGCCCTTTTCACTGTATGTGATTAGTCCACGCATAAGTGTTTTCTAGAAAAATTAGGTTTAGGTGTTTAGGTAAAATCAGAAGAAGCCTGTCTTTCTCAGGTAGGCACAGCAGAGCAATAGGAGTGAGATGAGAAACAGTGCAATTAGAAATAGGCAATTAAGACTATAGCCGAGACTCTGATGTCTCTGACTCGGATCACCCAAACTGTACCTCCTTCAGCATTGCTCTTCTCAAAGCGATCATTGCTGTGCTGCTGGCATCACCAGACAGAAATAATTCCTTAGGGTTTGTGAAGCACTGAGAAACATATCTGGTGCAAGAATGAAAGCAATGTGGCCATTTCTTCAGCAGCTCCCACAAAGATGGCAGAAAATATTTGCAGTGACTGTCCCTGGAGCACTTCAGTCTGGACATAAGGAATATTGTGGGAAAAACATTCCAATCAAAATGCATAGGTCTTTGCTATTTAGGTTACCCTCAAACTTCACCACTCCCAGGATGCACATGGTGGAGCAAGCCTGAGCCTTCTTTTCCCAACGTGCCGGCACTTCTGCCCATCCCTAAGTGTCTCTGTTTCCAGTTCATGTCACTGGCCATGGCTGCCTATGTCCATGGCGGTCCATCAAGCTCTGTGCTCCGTAATGGTGGCAATGTTGCCAGCCAAGGACCCCAGCAGTGCTGAGGCCATGCTGCTGGGGCTGTGCTGATGGAATTATTAAAGTGTTTTGCCTCTAGCTGGGCAGCCTGGGAATGGCATCGTGCATACCTTGGCTGTGGGGCTAGAAGTGCTGCCAGACTCAAGGCGTGGGGAAAGGCTGGGCCAGCTGGCTGCTCTGGTTGATAATTATGCAGCATAGAATGAAGGTAACTTTAAACTGAAGTACAAGAGAAATACAATAGCGAAGGCTTATATTACTGCCTTGGTGCCCACATAAAGACTCAAGATGGCTTTATTAAAGATGACTTGATTAAAAGTGAATTTACTAAATTGCTGCATGCTGTCTGCAGCCCATCAGCCTTCCACTGCAGCACCTCATGTAAATGAAAAGGCAAGTGCTGAGTCCCCTTTCATCTCTCTTGTTTGCCTCTAGGAATCAAAGGAGAGGCTGGGCCAGGCTGGTGGTGGTGGCAGAGCCTGGGATGTGCATGGCAAGTGTTCAGACGTATTTGGGAAATTCATGCCATATAGTTGCCGCCTTTGAAAAGGAGAAGAAAGGAAGAATGCATCTTCCTCACAAATATTTATTATGAGGAGGCATCACGTAGTGCTGAGCATGAGAAAAGACCACTCTTACCTATGGAGTTTTGCGTGCTGCTGGCGACCAGCACCTGAAGTTAAGCCTTGCCTGCCTGTGCAGGCAGTACCTGTCTTTGCCAGGCATTGGCCAGGTTATCCTCCGATTACAACTGATACACATTACAGACTTATAGTCAAAAATGTCTGGCTTTAACCCAACACCCATAAAGGAGAAATGGTTCATAAATCTGTTCACTGTGCAAGAACAAGTTGAGTTGCTTATTAATTTAATTTTTCCCCCGCCCCCGCCTGGCCCACAATGGCTGCTGCCACTGAAACCCGGCCCGTGGTTCCCTGGCTGGGTGGGGAACATCCCCCGTTCTGCTGAGATGCCAGACTCTGGCTACATTTTGGCAGCTACCTCACAGCACACCTGCCACCGCTGCACCCAGGGTGCCTCTTCGTCCCCATCGTTCCTCATATGCACTGTTTGCTGCTTTGGGACGGCAGAGACCAGGGACGGGGATCCTGCGCTGGGCTGGGTGTGTTACAGGGTGCGGGGGCAACCTCAGCGCCGGGAGCTTGCGGCTTTCCCGGGAGGAGCGCACAAAATCCCTGCCCCCA
>NW_009706073.1:0-43441 GCF_000703405.1 Apaloderma vittatum | reverse complement strand
TTTATCCGGCGGAGAGAACGGTGATGATGAGCGCTGAGAGCAGGGGCTGGCACAGTGGCCTCCCTCTTGCTTTATTCTAATTGCATCGGTTGTGAAACCTCTCCAGTTCTCAAGTGTTTATCTCCCAAATTATCTTTGCTTTAATTGCTTGTAATAAGTTTAACGTGTGTGGTTGAGTCTGTGACCTCCTCCACTGTTCGGAGTTTTAAAAAAGCAACTCTGCTAACAAGTGTTGCTGGGTCGGGCTTTCTGTACTTGGAGAGCAAAACGTTTTGACTCGAATATTCTGCTCAAATCTGACTTCCCTTAAAGTAAAAGTTTGGCCAGCTGGTATCAAGAGGGAAAACTCAAAGCGGCGAAACAGCTGGATTGCCTTTCAACATCATTTCTTATCTGTTACTGTCTGAAACACGCAGATACTCGGTATTTACTTCTTTCTGAACTTTTCTTGACTCTTGACAATTGATGTGTAGTTAATTAGAGTGAATCAACTTGAGGGCAAGCCTGATTGATGGGGACAAAGCCTCTTGGTTCTGTGGCAAACTCCTAATGTAGGATTTTGCTTTACCAACCTCACCCCCTCCGAGCCGGACCTGCTTCCATCCCTAAGCATCCTGGCTGCATGGACTTACTTGGACCTTACTACATGGTGCTGCAGCATTCTTTTTAAAAGAATGATGATAGCTCCATGTAATCCTGTCCTGTTCCTATTTTTGCTCTGTTTTCTTAGAGCAAGCAGCGGTGACCACTCGTGTCACCTGAGCAGGGCTGGAATAAGCAATGCCTTGAGTATCAGCTGAGGGGGTGATGCTTGGGGCAGGGGGTGGAGGAAGTGAAATATCGTTTCCTGTAACTGAGTTTGGGCTGAACTGGTGATGCAAGCTTGGACTCACTCGCCTGTTGTTACTTTTGTGAGTCAAAGTGGTGACAGCTCCGTGATGGTGCTGTTGGAGGCACAGGGAGGGAAGAGTTGTCTTGTTGTGGCAGGGTTCAGTCTGGGTGGTTTCACTTGTGTGACAGTCCCAGAGTCCAGGTGGACAGGAGGGGATGATGCGAACCAGGCTGGCTTTGGCCTTACTGGTAGCAAACAGGTGTCCTCAGAAATGCTGGCAGTCCTAAGGCCATTTAATATCATCTGCTTTGTCCTAAAGGACTAGCAGTTAAGAAGGAAAGAAAAGTAATTTGATGTACCGGTAAATACCATCTAATTAAATATTTCAGTGTGGATACTAATAGCTTTATGGGTCAGAAAGGATTTTTTAGTGTGTTTTGAAGTCAGGTGATATATGTTAACTAACTGAAAAATATTTTGAATGCCAAAATCTAGTCTTCGAATGCCAAAGTGTAGGTTGCCTTGTGCTGGCAGATTTGAGAGTCTAGTCATCTCCTACAGTAAACCCAAAGCTGTTTTCTCACCTTTATATAAATGTCTGTATTAAAAGCAACAATCTTAGAATATTCTGGATATGTTTTCTTTTTCCCCATTAGCTTGTGGTGAAGTGACGAGCTTTCCTAGGATTCCTATAGATATCCCTCGTACTTCCAGGGAAATTTGATGCAATGCACAGCTTGACACCTGCAATTTAAGTACACTTGATAGGCCATAGCAGCATCTTAATAAAGAGCTTGGCAGAGAGCTTCCAGGAAAGCTTTGTCCAGAAGAAAGCAGAAACTTCACTATGGTGTGGGTCTGACTGTTATTCTTGCTGTAACTTCAGGCTTTCATACTGCAATGACCTCTCAGTGCTTCGGGCAAAAGTTCTTCAGTGACCTGCTGAGAAGATGCTAGTCTGGTGTTTTTGACTCTAGGCTGTAGGAGGGAGAATTCAGCTCTGATGTGGCTGGTTATGTCCATCGATCTCGCCCTCTGCATCAGTGGATGCTCTGGGGAAAGCTTGATGCTCTCTGTACTGTCATCTTAGTTAAAAACTCCAAGTTAGGAGCGTAAGTTCTTGTTTACTGAAGGGTGCTGGGAGGATGCGGGTGCTTCTAGAGCTCTTCAGAGTGTCCATAATAGAATAAATAAAATAAATAGTGCTTTTTTTTTTTAAAGTAACACCTGTTGCATATTGCAGCGTAACAGCTTACTGCACTGACACTGTAAGGAATTTTTCAGGGCAGACATAAGGGGATGGCTGAAACCAGAAAGGGAGAAGAGTAAGGAGACAAGTGCAGTGATTCAGAATGTCCTCATGGATTGGTATGAGGAAGTAGTATTTGTTGTAGAATTAAGTCTGTCACTCAAACCAGGTCAAAGTCCCAATAAAAAGCACATATTTGAAAGGGAGGATGGATGGCTCGTCCATCAGTGTAACCGTGAAACAGCTGCCTTATGTCCTTGCCATATACTTAAAGAGCAAAAGCAAAACTCACATGAGTTTGGGGAAAAATAATAATTAAAAAAGGCTTCTGGACCACCATTATTTTGTGGGCATAGTGTGTCTGATGACTGGCTAGCGAGAACTAAACATGACATTAAACGATCTCTCAGCGTGGCGACGTGCCATTTTGACAGAAAGCAAAGCGACAGGTTTTGCTGGATGATGGTGGTTGTTGTTAAGTAATGTGAGCATGTATTTTGAAATCTGCTTAACTTTTGAGTCATCCTTTATTATAAGGCTTAATGTGTACAGGTACTTGTGCTTGATGTATCTGTCTAATGGCATCACTCTTGCCTGTGGGATATAATTGGCTTCCAGAAGATAATTTCAGAGTCCACCCTGTTTTTTGTTTGAACAGCGTGAATGTTTGAACAAAATGAATGTTAAGGCTTTTTCCTCTGGCAGAAATTCACTGCTTCGATGTTGTTGGGATCACTTGCAACAGCAGTTTCACTGCGTGAGTTCAGAGTTTTGCCTCTGGTATCTTCCTTCTGTTCAAGCACTGAGGCTTCAGGGTGGAATTTGCTGGTCTAAGTCCTGCAAAACCTCTGCAGCTCGTTTTGATGTCCTGAGTAGGAACAAGTGATGTGTGAGGTAGTTTTTCATGCCTTTGCTGAGGGATAGGCTTTACAGTCCTTAATTTTACTTGGTCACTGCTTGCACATAAATGGACTTCGGTGTTTTCTGTTGAGTGGCATCACACGCATGCTGTGGTGAAAACTGATTTTGTGGACCAGATGTGGATTTACAGTCAACTTGAAATATCCCATTGCAAGTTAAGTTTCCTGAATGTGTTAAGTACTACTGAATTTGAGGGCAAGAGACTAAAGGTCAGAACCTTGTCCCTCTCTTCTCTTCATCTGTGGTCTTGATGTGGCTTTCAAGGTTATTCAAAAGCACATGTTTGCAGGCACTATTGTTATTAAATATGACTTTTTTTTTTCTTCTGAGCTTCCTCATGTAACCTCTATCAAATGGGTCATACTGACACTCACAATAATGAGTCACGTCAACAGTAAATGCAAACCATATGGGTTTTTTTCCCCCTTCTTTTGCACATTGATTCTTGTTACTTTCTAAATGCTGACTTGAATTTAAACCCTGTTCAGTACCTGAATATATCTTTGGGGTGGGGAACTGTGTATTTGGAGGTTTCTGCTGAGAAACCAGAACTTGATGTCATTACTTGCACTATACTAAAAATACGTTCTTTGCCACAGATTTCCTGTGTAACCTCAGACGAGTCATTTAATCCTTCTCTAATTATTTTTTCCCCTGTCTTGGTTCATCTGCCTGCAAGTGGGAATGTTTGAAGCTTTTCTAGAGTCCTGCAAAGCAGCAGACCCATGAGCTGCATTGAAGAGTCTCATTTTGGGTGGTGCTCTATAGGCACAGAATAAAAGATGCTTATGTTTGGGAACTAGGTACGCAGAGCGTAGGAGGAGAAACAAGCTTGGTGGTGAAGTGATTTGCTCATACTCGCATAATGGGTTTGTGACAGGAACTGGGACCAAAGGATTTTTGCGTAGTGGCCCAAATACTGCAACCAATAAACCAGCCTTCCCACAACTTTTTCTTTTAACTGGAGTGCCTACAGCATGTGGGGTGTCATGTTAGTGCTTTGAGTCACTCAGGGTAAAGAACCTGTGGGGTTGGTTCAGCACCAGCGACAGGCAGAAGGGTTGTTTAGAGCTGTCCACGCTTGAGGTTGTGGGCAAGCAAGTCGTGGCGGTTTACTAGTCATCCTGCTTAAGCAACGCAGTTGCTTGTCCTTTCACTAGCAGTTGGCCCTGGAATCCCCATGTCACTCTCCTATCCCATCCCTGTGATCGCTGGCTCTTGAAAAGGCTGTCAGGGTGTTAATTTTTGGCCATGGTGCAGAGTAAGGACACAAGGACTGGTGGTGGCCCTGTGCCCCAGCAATAGCAGCTCACCACATGCTCTCTTTTCTGCTGAGCACCCGTAGCTGCTCGTAGACCGTGGGAGGTGGGCAGTAAAATGGTAAGCTAAGCTTAAACCTTATATTGGGGAGAAGTGGGGGAGCAGGTACGTACCAAAGAAAGCAGCACCATGCGAAGCTTCCCCAGCGCTGATTGGTGGGTGTAGTGTCTTCTCTCCCTACCTCCCAGTTTGGAGATGGGGGCTGCCCAGCTGAGGTGGAGGGTATCAGTAGCACCCAAAGCATCTCCTTACTCTGGTTCACAGGCTGAGCTTGGCATCCCTCCCAGTTTCAGATCTATTGGGAATATAGACTTGGAAGGGGAACAAAGTACTTGGAAAAAGGTGGAGTCCGATCTGCGAAGTAGAAGAACGTGCTGGTTTAAGCCACCAGGAAGGGAGTTCAAGCGTACGTGTTTTACTCAGTATGTGCTAAGTCATTTGCCACAGCTCAGCTGATGGGCAGTAACTGAGGCTGTAGTAATTTAATTGCTTTTGATCATGTGCTTATATCCTATTTAATTTTGAAGGCAACTACTAGTGGTTTGAGTGTTTCTTTTGGGAGGTGATTTGAAATTGTCCTATAATATTAAGGTTGCAGTCTTGCAAGAAACAAGTTCTTCTGACTGCTGCTGGGCTGGATGGGCTAATGCTCAGTACCTTCATGGGTTTCTTGCATTTGCTGATGTGGGTCTTTGAAGGTTTGAGGTTATGATGGACGTGTTACAAGCTCATATCTCTAACTTTCTCTTTCTTTCTTCCTTCCCCCAGCGGTTTAACTCACGAGTCTCACAAGAAGGATGTTGAACAGGTCTACCTCCGCTGTTCGGAAGGGTCAATAGAGTGGATGTATCCCACGGGAGCGCTCATAGTCAACCTACGACCCAATACTTCACCTGCCTCTTACAAACATTTGACTGTTTGCATAAAGCCCTTCAAGGACTCTGCAGGAGCAAATATTTATTTGGAAAAAACTGGAGAACTGAAACTCTTGGTCCGAGATGGAGATCGCAGCCCCAGTAAAGTGTATTGCTTCGGCTATGATCAGGGCGGGCTCTTTATTGAGGCCACTCCTCAGCAGGACATTAGCAGGAAGATTACGGGCTTCCAGTACGAATTGATGAGCAAGGGGATAGCATCTGATTTGCACACAGTTTCTGGTGAGTTCTGGGGTATCGGTCATATCTTCACATCCTGTATTGGATGCAGAACAGATGGCAGAGCGAGGGAGTGGGAAAGTGGTTGGGTCTGATTTTCATGTGCTTTTAAGGACATGTTTTATTAACAGGCAATTGCAGAATAATTGATTTTTTTCCCCTGTTTTGTTGTTGTTTTTTGGAAGCTGGTAGCATAGGCTGAATTCCAAGTGATTTGTTTAGGGGCTACATTGTAAATGATTCTCCCCTCGCAGGCCTGAGGTGAATCACAGGAGCTGGCTCTACCCTGCAGTGAACTCCAGGGTGAACTGGGCTTCCAAGCCTTGCTCTTAACAGTTTTCTAACTACTGTTTTACTCAGTTTTTAAGACCCCACTGCATGTTTTGAATAATAAACATTTAAACAAGGAGGAACTCCTTTTCCTTGCCTTTTTTTTTTTTTCCCTCTGAAACTACTGCTACTTGCTGACCTAATTATGGTGGGGTTTTTTTAAACAAGGAAAATGGTGTGTTCCTTCCTCAGCTCTGTCTGTTACACTCTCTTGAGCATTACTGTGCCGTAGCACAGCTCTTCAACGCCATGACGATACTTTTACAGTGCCAGTGTTGTCTCCCGTCTCAACCATTACAAAAAGCAAGTTTTGTAGGGAGGACTTTTACGCCAACAAAAGGCTTGTAGGAAGGGGCAGCGGAATAAACTGAAAGAGCTTACAAGCCTGGAATGTCTGATGCTATGTAGCAAGCTAAATACCCTTTGGGAACAATAGCTCTAGGTGTAACCTCCTTGTGCTGATCAATTAGTGTGAGAAGAAGAAAAACTAGCATTTGTGGAGGATGACAGAGGGACAGGGAAGTTCTCTTTAGATAAGTGATATCTGCTTCATGCATCTCCTCCCCTCAGAATTGCCTCTAGCTTTAATCCTGAAACCAAGGCAGAAGAGCCAGAGGAATAGCAGATGGAGGGTACTTTGTCCCAAACGACTAGAGAGGTTTCAGGGTTTAGGTATTTTAAGTGGGGAGGCCGTGGCGGCAACCAGATTTCTCTTTTGAAGTGGTAGAGAGTGAAGGCAGCCCCGCAGCCCTAGAGAAGGGTCCTCAGAGCACACTTGAGATGATTCAGCCCAGGGTAAAACCCGATATAGACTGGCCCAAGACGCCGTGCGTGGGCTGGCTGGATTCTGCGGCAGTGATGCCATACGCTTTGCCTGAGATGCTGGTTGATAAGCGGCGCTGTGGCTCGTTAAACTGCAGCTGCATCTTCTAGGCAGTGCCTCCCTCCTCCTCTTTTTGGGAGAAGCGATTGCAGAACTGGAGTCGTCTCCTCTCCCCTGGCTCTCTTCCGCAACAGGACTCTGGGATTTCCGTGTTTGTGTATTTGTGCATACTTTTGGCCTTGCTAGTGCTTAGATGTTGGCACTTCAATTCAGATGTGACTTTTTTTTTTTTTTTTTTTTTCCTTCTGTACAGATTTTGGTTGGACTGAGAAACAGTTTTGAGCTCAGCAGGGTAGTGGTTGGCTGAGGGCTAATGCAGTAACCCCAATAACTGATAGATGGCGTGTTTGCCATTAAAAAAAAACCTATTAAAAAAATACATATTTAAGTTGCCTTCTTTACTGTTGTTGCGTATGCAGCTTATAGCTTAGTATCAAGAGTTCTACATTTTAAGACTTCTCTGCTTCTACTTTTGACAAGTGCTGCGGAAAGAGTAGAGTATCTGCTACAGCGCTGTTTTCCCAGTAAAATCATTTCTGCAAAGATGAATACACTGTGCAGAATGTTAGCTATGTAGTAAAATTCCGCTGCAGAAAACATTAAATACATTGTTTAATCAGTTATTTGAAGAATGTTCCCAGATTCAGTGCTTCTTTCTTTGACAGGCTGTGAGGATGGAGGCACAGGCAGGCTAGCCATAAGTCACGTAAATTTACTAAGAAAAGTTCTAGAATTTTTTTTTTTTCAAAAAAAACCAAAGTTGAAATTGGTTTTGTATATAGTAAAATAATATGCAAGAAATATTGCTTATTACTACTGCTTTTAGTTTGCACGTAGATATGATTTCTCCTGAGCTTGGCTAAAATCAAGAGAACTCGCTGCTGGCATACTCAGCATCACAAGCCGGCACAAACTGCTGTGTTTTTAGAACTAAGTGCTCCTCATTCCACATAAAATCTTGGAGATTTTTAAAGCTAATGGGAGTTTTCTTCAGAGACTTTCAGAAGTCAAACTGAGGACTGAATCCAATTACAGCCTCCCTCTTTGATAGGCATATTAAATCACTTTTTCTGTGACTGCTGTATCTCCAGCTGTAATAGACACTGGTTGAATTTCCATGCTGTCTTATAAAACAGTGTGGTAGGCTCTCTGCTTCACGCTCCAAGTGTCTTGTTTGGACAGAAGAAGCTCTTTAATAGTTCATCAGCAGAGCCTTCAGGGCAAACTAGGGATCTCTATTGTATTTTAAATTATTTCTCTTGCCTTTTTTTGGATCCCCAGACTCTGGGGAGGGGCGCCGGGGGGTGAAAACATGATGAAAATGCCATACATGACTCTTTCCACTACTCAGTCAGATGAGCACTTTTATTCTCCTATAAATATCTGTGCGTCTGGGGAAACTGCCAAATAGCTGCCTTGTGAGGCTTCTATAGAGCAATATATTTGGAGCTGCTTGCAGTTTGTGGACCCCCCCTTCTTCTGGAGCTGCTTCTAGTTTTTCTGTGAAACCTCCAAAGAAATACCCTTTACTGAGCTGTTCATTTGGAGAGGAAATTTGCCATCAGTTGACTGAAATCCCTGGTGGCTTCTTTGCAGAGGAGGCAAGTGCTGACCTTAAGGACCTGAAAACTGGATTTAAGGTTCTGCATTTCTCTCCGAGCATAGTTTTCCATCCCTGGGTCACAAACGTGATTTACGGTGGTTTGGCTGGAAAAAAAGAGCCTACTCTTCTCTTAGTTGGCGCTTGAGGGACTCCAGCGAGGGTGACAAAGGTGTGAGATACTGTCGTGGATGGGGGCTGAGATGTTCTGGCAAAGCTGGGCGTCGAAACTTGGTGCACTTAGAGCGAAGTCACAAATGTGGCATTATTTCCTTACAACTGTGGGGTGGGGGAGATGACTATCATAAAAGACCCAGGTGTGGGTCTCAGTAATCCAGCCCTTTCCTTGTGTGATAACTACTCGCTAACAACTTCTCTCCACTTTCCCTAAGCAGTGTGTTTGCTTCCTGGTGATAATTATTGTACTCTGCCCTCCAGTTTACTCTCTCTTCCTAACCCAGCATCCCAGCTCTGATTAAAGAGTATAAGTCATCTGTTTAATGCTTTAATGACCTGTTGTGTCCTCAGAGTCCTGACATTGCAGGGTGCATCAACAAATCAACAATACTTGGCAGGGTGCCTGTGGTTTAATTAGAAAACCTCAAGTTTTATTAGTTTACAGTCATTCTTTCCCACTTAATCAGAGCCTAGCAAATAATTCGGTAGAAGACATATGCAGGCCCTGAACTGGCCTTTCCCTTTTCTCGAGGAGGTTGAGTGACACATCACAATCTTACAATTTTCCAGATTTTGGGGGTTTAGCCCTTTTCTTGGCTTTGAGCCTGCCTTGTCACAGCCTCTTAAGACTTTCCTAACTGTAGGATGTATTTGTAGTACACGGATGGGTTTTAATTCAGATTGCTGAAGTTTGATATTGGGTTTTTACTGTGATAGCAACAAACAAAACCCCACATTTCTAGGGAGTTGTAGTTTCTTAAACTTGGGAGAGCAGGAAGGCTACAGTGCTTGCCACTGTTTTATGTGAGTAGTCCCTAAGAACGGTCACCTTGACACTTCAGACACCTTGATACCCGCGTTCTCCTCTCGATACCCAAAGTGATGGGTGACTGAAAGTTCTTTTGATTTCAGATTAGGTTTTGGATCAGACCCCTATGTCATCCCATCCACACTGATGGTCCATTAACTTGAGCTCACAGTAAGGCTCTGAATCTTTGGTGTTTGCCCAACTGAAGAACCGAGGCACTGTGACATTTTGGCCCGAGGCCATTCGAGAAGCAGCAGAACTTGTTTAGGTTGTTGAATTCTGTTGATTCTAATCTTTTTTTGCTTCTGCTGGAAGAAAACGCCCTGGGTCTCTGCTCTACTGCCTATGCTGGCAAGAAGACTGAGAGGTTTTGGCAAAAGTGCTGTTTGGCCATATAGTTCCTAGAAGTTTTCTGAAGGTGATGACTCACATGAGCTTCTTAGCTATCACGAAGCATGTGCCTGCTCTAGGTCTGCCTTGTCCCGCAGCAAACAGCTTGGATTAAATTACTGTGAAAAGTGTGAGGGTCCCTTGGGAATAATTTGCTTATTTTAAGTTCTTCATCTTCTGCTCAGCTAGTCTAAAACAAGAATCTGTAGTTTTGACCATACACTTTGGAAAGGAAGGTCAATCCTGTTTCCTCTTTCCCCCTCCCACCAAATGACCTTTTTTTTTTTTTGTTACCTAAAGTCTGTGTTTCAAGGGTGTCACATCCAAGCTCTGGATCCAGTTTTATGGAAGCTGTGTAGTTTGCTTTTCCCACTGCACACCCATGGCGATGGCTGTAAGGTGGTTGTTAGAGCTCAGGAGGTAAATTGAAAGCCCTTTTATTACTCACCCACTTTTGTGTAGCAGAGAAGTCAAACTTTAACAAAAATGTCTCTTTATCTTGATGGCATCTACTGACTTAGCGCAGGTTCTAGTAACTGTTTTATGCATTTTCTTTATTAAGGCTGGGTACCTGGCTGAGCATATTAATAGATAGGAGGTACAGCGCTCAAGTGGGTATCTGAAAAACAGGGCAAAACTGGATAAATCCAGTTAACTAATTAAGAACAGTATTCAGCTATTTCCTGAGTGCTGTTAATTCACTGGCCTGAGAAAACAGATTGGAAATTAAGAAAGCTCGTAAGTATTTGGGCTATGCCAGTGTTTCTGCTAACAAACTTTTGGTCTTTAATGCAGTTTGGGCTTGGCAGAGCTGGGGCACCAACCTGCCATATCTCTGCAGGAATTCTTCCAGAGCTTTGTTATCATCCTGGCTCCTCATCTCATGCATTCCTCTGGTTGCTCCCAAATACTCAATTTTTATTTTTTTTTCTTTTGGAGGCTGAATACACCGCTAAGCTTGGTAGCCTGAAGCAGCAGATACGCTGGTGTGTTTTTCATTTCTTGCTGGATTAGAAACGTTCTTGCTTTTTGTCCCCAAGGCTGGTGACTGGCATGCGCACTCTTCGCCAATGCCTTCGCGGCCGGTCTCCGCTGTGCTCATTGCCGTCAGTAGCAGAAGAGGTGGTGATGGCAAGAGGCACCTGGAACACTTAAATTGAAAGTCCCTGCGACCTTTGTGCTTGGCACAGGTTCTGGCTGAGTCACGGTGACCCCCTGAGATGTTGGCACTACTCTACGTGGCCGGGTGGGGAGCGTTGCTGTGTGCTCCATGGCCGGTATTCCAGTACGTCCATGAGATCAGAAAAATGGCTTGCTTTGCCTTTGTTTTCTTCCCCACACGGTTTTCCCCACAGGAGAAAGCTCTCATACCTCTCGGGGTTAAGCTGTGTTCAGGAAAAAAACACCAAAACAAAACAAGAGTGTGGTCTGGTTCGATCTGCACTGAACAGAACTGATACCAATACAGCCTTTAATGCAATTGTTCAAAATACACATCCGTTATTTGCCTCATTGACCAATTTGACACTCCTGCTTTAAGGTGTGTTATTTTGTGAACGGTGTTTTTACGTGCTTGACCCTCCTTGTAGGAAGGTCTTTGGGACCAAGTCTTTTCCAGGAGTAAACCATGATACAAAATTAGACACAAAATCACATTTTACAAAAGAGCAAACAGCATTCCCTAACCCAACCTGTATTTGAAAAAAAGCACGTTTTAAGCTGTTTTTTGAGAGATATCACTGAACTGAGTGTCATGGGTCAACATCTGAATTGGTCAGGCTGGCAGCTGTATAACAGAGCCTGGAGTGGGATTAATTCTGAGGAGCTTGAAACCTGCTGTAATTTATTCATGTGCCTAAAGTGGTCAGATTTGCAGTGAATGATTGACTGGGGGCTGGGGAAGAGTTTGAGAGGAAAGTTTTCAGGTTTCGTCCTGTGTGAAATGATTTCAAAGTGCAGTTCTGACGCTCGGGGAACACACGCGCTCTGGATTGTTCCTAAATTGAGCAAGGGTGATGTTTTTCTTTGGAATCTGACCCTCAATAAGGTTGAAAATGTTGAACTGAGAGGTCTTTACCTAAAAAAAACTACAAAATTTGGAGGGGTGCCCTAATTTAATCTCTCCTTCCCCCGAGAAAATGGGGTTGACAGCGGTCTCCTCTGGCCCTGCTTGTCCTTTGATGTTGCCAGGATAGTAGCTGGGTTTGCAGTGGGCAGAGGAGGTGACAATGGAGCTGTGATGAGAAATACCCAGCTGCAGGGGAGAGGGAGTAAAAAAATAGCTTATTTTTGCTAGACTGGCCACAAATGCCGTTAGCTTATTTCTCAACTCAGTGGGCAGTCAAAACCAATAAGCAGTCAGGTGTATTGTCCGGGCAGCTGGGGCTCTACTTTGCTCTGACCTTTATGTACCGCGGAAGATAGTCCCACAAACAGATTTGCGATCCAGCCAAGTTGCTTGGCAGTCTTTAATAATGCTCTCTGTGCTCGTGCTGCAAAACTGTTTAGTTTGCTAATTCCTGAGGCTGTAGTTAAAGAAGGGATGGGAGGGCGGGGGAACTGCATTCCTCTTCCCACCCCCCCAATCCCTGAGGAACACAAAACTTACTCAGACGTGGGCCGAATTTTTCCCTGTGTTAGGGCCTTGATTTGCACGACAGAAAATCTCTTTCACCTTAATCTACTGTAGAAGCCAGAATACAGACACTAATATTGCTTGGATACTTGGAAGCTGCCCTGGACCCAGAGCTGTGATAGGTTAAATCTGACCTGGGGAGGTTTAATACTGGGTTACTCCGTACATACGTCAAGCAGCTTTGATCCAGCAGTAACTTCTGCTGCTGATTCCAGTTTATGGAAGGATTTTTTTTTGGCGTGGGTTATAGGGGCACGTCCTCAGGTCTCTGCACCGCTCTGACTCCAGTACGGGGTTTCGGCATTGACTTCTGCGACAGGCTTAAACTGGTGTTTGCCCATGTCCTTTCTGGATCAAAACCCTGCTGCTGGGGGACTTGCAGGGGTCATTATGAGATCAGCTGGGACATGCACACGGAGCCTGGCCTGGCTTGCCATTGCCTTAACACCTCGCTGGGATCATTCCTGTTTGTATAGGCTGCACCGCTGCCCCAGCAGAACTGTTGGATTTATACTAACTTCATCTACGGATAAGTGGGTGTGAGTAATTTAAGAGAAAAATAAGAAAAAGCCCAAGCTTATGCAGAACAGGTGAATGGGCAAAGAAGATATGCTGTTAGTAGGAAAAGGTGTATCTATCTTAAAGCTTTTCCTGTTGCAAATGGAGAACCTTAACTAAATTTTTGGGGGCTTAACTGAGCAATGTTATAGCGTGGAAGATTTCACTGCGTGAGATGTAGCCCTTCCACAGAACAGGATGATATAGTAAACACAGTTTTAAAACCAAAACTGGCCTTGTTCCTTCAGAGCTCTCCCACATACTTGATTTCTGGAAACAGGAAGGAGAAGGACCTGTGTGGATGTGAGTGCACACATGATATCTTTTTTTCTTTTAGTTTTTTGGGGTTTTTTAAATTCAATTAATCTTTGATCTGTCATTACTCCACTTTCAGGGTTTAACTTTAACCAGCCACTTGTTACTTAATTCTATTCCCCTGCTCCATAGGAGACATTAATGGACCGGACTGAAGAGGAGGGAGGGGGAAGGCTTTGTGTTCCTGGCGGGGCTCCAACCTGGCAGTAGGTGCCGGCTCCTGCCTCTCCTGTAGCCCTGGCCCGGGGCACCAGCACCGCAGCTTCCCAGGGCACCAGGGTGAAAACCCCCTTACTTTATCGTTTTCTGCCTTGCAAGCGCTGCATGACATCTCAGCTGAGTGGTTTGTTGACTATCACAGACAAAACCTAACAAGACATCAAACCGTGTTTTCCTAGGTCGGATCAGTGCATTCTTTTACAAGGCTTTGGAAAGACATTTTCTAAAGAAGAAAAAACCAAATATTGTCAGAGTGAATTTTAGAAGGGAATGAGCCAAGCCATAAATCTTTGTAAGATTTGAGTCAGGAGAAATATTTACTGTGGTCCTGCCCTGCTGGGCTGTGGATGGGCAGTGGGTGTGCGATGCTGTGGCCACCCGTGCTGGTGGCTGTTGTGGGGCAGCCAAGACAGAAGTCCTGCCCTGGTCCTTCCTCTCCTGCAAGGCTGAGGGAGATCCCTCAGTTTTCCTTTGGCACCTCTGAGTTCCAGCACCTCATCCATCCTCCTGCCTGCCAAGCACTTCCCATTCCTAACCCCCCTTGGGCAGCAGCGGTAGGTTCAAGGAAGGAGAGAGCTATTTTCTGTGGGATAAACAAATAGATATATTTTTAATGGCTTTGTGTTGGTGTCTTGTGCACATACAGCAGGAGAAATTCCCAGCAGTTACCTTGCTGCCTGCTTGTCTCTTTAACTGCAGTTAGGAAGGGGGAGAGTGAAAGCAGGTGATTACAAATGCTGCTGGCACAGACACATGGGCTGGCAGAGTTGCAGAGACACTTCTTGTTTGCTGGGCTCTCGCTTTTCCCTGCAGTTCAGACAGAAGGAATTTAACTGAAAATTTGATCTGCTGAGTAGGGCTTTTTAGACAAGATACATCGCAGGCTTGACTGCAGCGGAGGATTTTTATAGGGCTGGTGATGCAACGGGTAAGTGTAGGAGCTCGGCTGGGAGCTGGCACTGATCCTATTACCATGACGTCGCTGCCCACCCGACACCCAGGTTTGCCATGGCAGCGTGCGAGCCCAAAGGCCAGCGCTGCTCTTTGAGCCCTGCCCTGGGACGGAGAGTGTCAGGGTAGCAATGGAGAGGGTCGGGGTCGCGACGGAGACTGCGCTGTGGCTGTTGGTTGCATAGGGCAGGAGGGGAGGCAGGGCAGGGAGGCACAGTGCTTGGGACAGGCGTTATTTTTTCCAGATGGGGCAATAAGCAGCCCAGAGGAGGTGGGACAGAAAGAAGGGTCTCAAAGATATGACACTTCTGATAAATTCTCCTGGGTTGATGCAACTCGTGCATGGGCCTGGCAGTGGGGCTTAGGAGTGTCTAACGCCGCTTGAATAAAAACTGCTCTGAGGTTGGTTTTTTTTCTTTCTCTTTTGTTTTGTTTTAAAAAAACACAAATGTCTGTTTGTGTTTCTAGCTGACCTTTCAGCTCATTTGTTAGAATGGGTGCTGCATCTTGGAGCAGCAGAAAGGCATTGACTCTGCAATCCCAGAGGATCCTTACGTCCTCTGTAGCTGCTGAGCCAAGTTTCATTCTGAAAGCTCTTGCAAATGGAACTTGCCTAGTACCAAATCTCTTCCTCACACTGTTTACATAAATTGTCTTCTTCTGGTACTTAAGGACTTTAATACCCTCTTGGAAGACATTTCCGTGAAAAGATAGATTTCTGGTTTATGGTCTCTTGTCTTAGCATTTCTCAGAACACAAAGGTCATCACAACTCTAATGGTAAGGTTTACAATATGCTTTTTTTATTCTTTCGTTGCAGGAAGGAAGTGGTATTAACTTGATTCTCTTGGCACAATTCATGCCACAGCATATGAAATCTGCATTTCATTAAACTTATTTGCAGGTTTAAATTGATTTTGGCCAATGTCTCTATTTTCCACGTTACTTCTGGAAACTTGTACCTACGTGCGAGTTGAACTGAGTGTTAGAAATGAGCTAAGGCAAGGAACTGGAGTTGACACTTTCTTTTCTGAAGAGTTAAAATCACCAATATGCCTGCTTTGCATAAAGAATATCCACTGCAGCATCATAATTTTGGTCCAGCAGCTGAATCACTACCTCGCCCTGTACCAAGTCTTGGCTGTGTTTTGGCTGTAGAAGAAGGGAGCCTTTGAATTTTGAGTCTGTGCTCATGATCCTTATTCCAAGCTGCCTCTTCCGCTCAGCGCAGGGACTCAGATTAACTTTCTAGCAGATATGAGGATGAATTCTTCTGCCTTCAGAGGAGCACTAAACTCTCTCAGTATGTTATTCATAGCATTAACCTTCTATTCACTGAAGAAGCACAGTCCCTTTGGATCTCGTGTTCGAGGCTTACTGAGCCAAGGAGCAAGCTCAGCTCTTGTGTTTGCTCCCTGACTTGGCGTTTTCGTACCGACCCGCTGGCAAAAGTGCAGTGCTTGCAGAAAGCCCTGTAACCCTACCCCATCCCAAGGCAGGAAAACCAACAAAAGAGCGATGAGAGAGCTCCTCTGCGCCTTGTGACGGGCTGTCAGTAACTTCCAGCCCAGCTGCGGAGATGCTCTGTGTCATCTGGCTCCGCGGGGCTGCAGGTCTCGTGTTTGAGGCAGGTGGGCTGGAGGCAGCTCCGCTGGCCGGCCAGAGCTCTCCCCAGCCACCTCGTGCGTTTGGAATGTGAGCCACGCTGACGTGCGGATGCGTTGACGTCGCTGAGATGGTGTTTCGGCGTGTGGGGGTTGTGAGTGTTTTGAGGTTGGATGTTATTTTGCCCTGCTCAGGAAGAGCTTTCGGAGGGGGTGAGGGCGGTTGAAGGTGTATCTGGAAAGGAGATGACTAGTCAGAGCCTGGTGAACCAGAGCACTTATCAAATTCTCATCCACCTGCACTACAAAGTAGCAGGTATTTTCGCTTGAGATGTGAGCTGAGAGAGGTTTGGTTCGTGACAAAAGTGCTGCCTCTTCGGAGAGGAAGCCTAGGCAAACTTAGGAAGAAATAATCACAAGGATTTATTTTACTTTTTAAAGCAGGATCGGGGGAAGATGATTCTTTTTCTTGCTCATATGGTGTTTGCCCTTAAACTCTTATCTCCCAGCTAAGTCACTGATCCAGTAATCAGTTGAGATGTAGTCATTTCTGCTTAGGACTCAGAAAAACGACTGAGAAATGCACCATCATTGGAGAAACCACATCTCTATTTTTATAAGCTGCTCCCGGAAGCCTGTACTCTGTGTTTCCAGGAAGGAGACTCATCCTATGATGCCCTTTCCAGTACGGTTGCCACTAACAGACCTGCTAGCAAGAATTTGCAGGGTGTGGGTGTTTGTTTTTTTTTCCTCTTTTGTTCCATGTGAACTAATGCCCATGTCAGGCTGAGAGATTTCACCCGGGAGATGGGTCTGCTGTGGCCCCACACCGATACGGCTGGAGGTGCCGCAGCACGGGCTGGCTGAGCTGAAATCACCCTGCTCTGTGACAAGACCCCTTATCGCGCAGGAGAAAAGCCTGCTTGTTTTAATCAAAAGATTTAAACCTAGAACTAACAGAAAATAAGGCTCCAACCCTCCCTGGGCCTCGCCAGAGACTTAAAAGGTCTGATTGCTCTTCAAAGGGTTATTCAGAAATACTAACTTGTGGGTGATGTACGCCACGGAAACTGGAAGCACGGATAAACCAGCTCTCTGTTTCCCTCCCCCACCATCCACACCCCTACCGCACCGCACGCGGGTGCAAGCTTCTTAATAAAACCAAAGGGTATTCCTCGGTAAAGCGGTTTTCTGCAATTACTTTGTGTTAAACGTTTTCACTTCTGCTTAAAGGGTGTCTCTCTTCCTGTGCGTGCTGCTGGAGCAACAACGTACTTTCAGTAGAGCCTGCCCGGAGACGTAGGCTGGATGGAGAAGGTTTTTTGGGTTCAGTGAGTGGAGCTCTGCCATGGTGTGAGGAGACTTGCAGCCTGGTTCATCTAGTCTTCTTGACAGCTGTGGGGTTGTGGAGCATGTTGAGAAATTTCGGGAGAGGAGAACCAGGGACAATGGTTGCAAGTTGCAACAGGGCAGGTTTAGGCTGGACATTAGGAAGAAATTCTTCACGGAAAGAGTGGTCAGACCCTGGAACAGACTGCCTAGGGAGGGGGTTGAGTCGCCATCCCTGGATGTGTTCAAGTGTCGTTTAGATGTGGTGTTGGGTGATCTGGTTTAGGGGTGACCTTGTAGTGTAGGGTTAATGGTTGGACTTGATGATCCCAAGGGTCTTTTCCAACCTGAATTGTTCTATGATTCTATGATTCTCTTACTTACAGATTGGAGGCTGGTTTTGGGGTAAGGTAAGGTCAGTCGGACCTGTGGGTGGCTGTTGAAACCCAAATGTTTCAAAAGAAGATCAGGCCCATTCGTGTGGTTTCTGTGATGCCTGCAGCCCGAGCCAGCACGTCTCAGTGTGAGCGTGTCCTGCAGGGAGCCGTCAGCCTCAACCACGACAGTGGCCCTTCAGACAACCCCCAGCTTCTATTTTCAGAGGACAGAAGGGTTGCGTGCAAATGTCGCAAAGGAGGAAGGCCTGGAGCTGTGTGTGGGTGCCGAGAGAGGACAGCAAGACCTCCCCACAGCTCTCAAGGCGGAGGAGACTCACGCTAAGTGGAAGCACTGAAGGTGCCTTTAAATCGATCCCCAACTTTGCAGGAGACCCTTTCTAGGCAACTCAAGTCCCTGGTGCTAGCTGAGCTGAGGATCTTCTGGATCTCCTGGCGTCTCCCCAGGGCATGTCCCTCTCTCTTCCCTGAGCATTTCTGCCTCCCCGCGGAGAGGACCCGCAACGCGCTTGACAAAGCTGTTGGCCAACAAGCGCGATCTATTGTTAGTATCGCCACGTCCTCCTCGGTAACATCAGGTTCAGAGGGCAAATCGCTCAAAGCAGCTGGGACATGACTGCTGGCTTGTGAGGAATGATGTAATTACATCTCCCTCTGCGGGGAGGTGAATAGAGAGGCCTTTGGAGGCGCTGGGCTGGGGGGTGGAGGGAGAGGGCTGCCTCAGGTTACTTCAGGTCAGGATACTGTCAAAATCCATCAAAGGCATTCCCAGGAGAGTCGGCAGCCGACGTGCACAATGCAGGCTTTATGCCACCGGCAGCGGAGTGAGTTATAGGCATCTGGGCTTTAGAGGGCTTCAATAAAACGTTGCTTTCCTCTCCCTCTTCCCGCCACCCCCCCCAACTCTTCCCCTGCTGCTGTATGAATTAAGGCTCTTTGGCTTATCGAGTTTAAAGGAATTAGAGCAGCTGACGTTGATATTGCTGTTGCAAGTTCATAGGCTCGCTTTTGGATGCGAGAACCTGGGCAGCCCTCGAGACATCCCCAGGGAGTCGGGCGTCCGGCACACGCAGCCGTCCTGTGTAGTAACCCAGCCCATTTCCCCAGAAAAAGAACATTTTCACCCGCTGTTCACGAGTGAAGTGCTTTTTTTTGTTTGTTTGTTTGTTTTCTTTCTGTAGTTGTAAGGATGGCTTCCCATTTTAGCCTGAGGTGTGCGTGTTGTTTGGATCTACCGATGACGGAAAACATCTGCTGCCCCATCCCCGAGTGAGGGAGAGCTGAGCTGCAGCTCAAATCTCTAACTGGTGGCATAAACACACAGATTCCTTAATGGCTGTGATTCAAAAGAAAGCGTAGGCATTGCCTCCTCCTCAGGATTTTGTTTCTCTTCTGAGAGTGTATAGCAACGAAGCTTTGGTTGTAGCGAGTGAACGTTATTTGCTTTTTAATGGTCCATTTACCTCGGCAGCAATCCTTCACGCTTTCCATCTGTGCTCGCATACCTTGTTTTTGCCACTTGCAAGACATATTTGATACTCTGTGAATGCAGATGTGGGAGTTGTTCCACAGAGGAGGTTTTCTGTTCTTCTTATGTCGAGTCCGGTGGTGATGGGTGATGGTAAATGGTTGTTAAATACGCTTGCATGCCACCAACCTGCTGCGAGTCAGCGTGAATCTGAAGTAGGTTTTAAGTAATGATCCAGTGTGAGCAATGCTGAGCACTTTTAATTTCCTTCTGCGTTTAAAAAGGATGCAGGATTTTGCCTAGGGTCCACAATTAAAATTATTTGGTTCCATGTATACGTGGATTTGATTTATTGTAGTGTCAGCCTATTTAAATGGGAGGAACCACTTTTAAAGTATTTTGGTTTTCATCTTTAATGCTCTTGCTTGTGTTCTGCTCCTTTCAAGAATAAAAACAGCTTAGTCATTTCATTTTTTTCAATTTTCTGGTGGGGCTGGATGAACTACAGAGATGTCTGGTCTAAACCAAGACTGTTTTCACTCAGACTTAAAAAGGCTGAGATGCCTTTTTATTATTAGATCTTTGTGGAACATAATATCTGAAATCCAGTGTCTGAAATCCAGCTGTGGATTCGGAGGATGTCCATCAGCTGTGCTTTGTTTTAGAGCTTCTGTCCACGTGAAAATGCTGTAGAATTCGTGCAGGGTTGCACATTTCCTCCGTAAGGTTGATCTGACTTGGGTCCTAATTCGGGCAGAAGGAGGTTAGGAAGAGGGGCATTTGCCCTGGATGAATTTGGTAGTGCCGTGAATGAAACAACTGCGTGGTAGGATATTATGTGACTAATATAAATTTCTTCTGTCAGCTGAAACTTGGATGTTTGGTCTAGCCACTGATCAAAATCTCTTGAGTCTGAAAATTAAAATATCTTTAGACTGAATTTATAACAGGACTCCAGCTATGTCCAGACTTTGACTGCGTTTCTCATGATATTTCTCAGTTTCCAAACTTTTCCAAAAAAGAGAGCTGAACTGGTATGTGAGGGAAAGAAGGGCGGTGAAGGCTGACTTGATTCTAAAGGCCCTGGAGGCATTCAGACTAAATAGAAATGCCCGATTGATCCAGATGCTTTAACAAAAACTGTTTTACCTGTTCCTTGTCTCTTCTTTTGGAGCTTTTTAACCTTCTTGAATTATTCCTTCAAATATCCCCGCCTAGAAATGCGCATTTTACATTCTCTTTAATCCTATTAAACAGCGTGTTACACTGTGTATTAATCATCTGACTGGAGCAAATCTGGTGGATTTGGTTCAATAATCCTTCTTTCTGGATCACTGCCTTTCTGGGACCTTGGAAAAAATCAGAGATTTCCCGTGTCTTACGCTCAAGAATGGCTTGTGCCGTTGAGCAGAGGAAGGCTAATAGCTGAGAGTCATGGGCACCAGCTACGCGCTGTTTAGACTGGTTTAAATCTACTTCTTAGTGCAATGGATAAACTTCTCCGGGAAGTTATGGGAGTGAGTGGAAGAGTGTGACTATTTGAGAATCTGGTAACTAAGTGTTTTCAGATGTTCAAAAGCTAAATTTTTGGGGGGTGGGGAGAAATGGGATGGCTTCAGCTTGGGGTTTGGTCGTGGAGTGCGTAGTGAAAGAAGCCGTAGCTCCAATGCTTCGCCTCGTCTCCGGCGTGAGCCCTGCTTGGCTATCGGCTCTGCCCGTGCCGATCCAGGCAGAGCAACACGCTTGGTGGGATTTCATTTTTCCGACTGATGTCTAAGTACTGCTTTCATGGTGACATCAAGTGCAAGCCCTGGGCTCCGATCCTTGGGCCGCCAGCGGACAGAGTTAATTAGCGTCACTGGGCAGGGCAGACCTTGAGAGTAAGCAAATTCCTGAACTCAACAGGGTGTTATAGAAACATCTGTACTGCAACTACAGTACCTTCGCCTCAGAGAGAGCCGGCTGAGTACAAAGAGGAGCCGCGTTCTTGCATTGATTAGATTAGCGCCGATACCCAAATGTCTCCAGCAGTAGAGGAAATGGTCTCTGCGCTGCTGAGCTCTGACAGATACCGGCTCCAGCGCCACTCTCCGCTTTGTCCCGACGCTCTCAAACATATGCGCTGGGGTTTTGTTTTGCCTCCCTTCTTTGCCTCCCCTACTCTGTAACCTCCTGGTTCTTTGATGTGGTGATAGACTAAATGGCTTGTAAAATAGCCTGACAACAACCGCTCGATAGAAATTGTAAGAAAGCAGCTTTGCCATCGGAGTTTAGAAGGCACATGATCTTCAAAGCCTTTTCGAGAGCTTTGAATTTACAGCAGAGCACGCTGGCTGCAAATGCACCCCATATCAAAACATATTTTGCATAAGCCCTGCGAGTGTGTGGGGTGTTTGCGAGATAATATATCCCAGCAGGAGCCTTAAAGAGATCCATATTCCTGCTTAAGTGCAAAAATCTCATGGGGGCTAGCATTAGCCTCCATTTCTTGTGGCGTTACTGATGCCTGACAGTTCTTTGGGCAACTTGTCCCCATGTTGTGTGTGTGTGTCCCATTTTTGGTTAATTGAAGTAGCAAATTTATTTGCTGTTGTCTAGTCCTTTGCTAATTCTGACCCTTTCTCTCCAGCTCCCTGCCGACCATGCAGTGACACAGAGGTCCTCTTGGCTGTCTGCACTAGTGATTTTGGTGAGTTGTTGCTTCCCCCCTCCCACCCCTCCTGGGTGGCTCCTTTGAATGTCACATCCATGAATGCTGATGGACACCTACTCATGTTTGGCAACTTTCACCAGCAGTAAATGTGGTCTAAAGGAGCTGCGTGCATGGGAGAGGGAGGAGGGCGTGGTGTGAAGGACCTCAAAACCTCATGCCCAGCTGGCACTTCCCCAGGGTGGGCAGCGAATGACCCAGCAACCACAGTGGAAGCAGAGGGTCAAAGACTTGGGTGCATCTAGGAGAGGCCTTTACGTGTTGCCCTAAAATGGGCTGTTGACGAGAGACCAGAAGTTTCAGTAATTCTCTGTGCTTCCCTTTTTCAAGTGGAAATTAATATTAGCTGGTGTCTATCATGGCAGAAGAACAGAAAGTACGTTGCCGGGGAGCATTAAGCGTGTGTATCTTGTGATTAGAACTTTATCGGGGTTGGTGCCATTTTTCTGATGTGATTATTTTTGTGTTTAGATTTTATATGTGAGTGCCCTTTGCTGGACAGATTAGAAACATACGCTGTGAAGAATACAAATATATACTGAAGGTTACTGATATAAACTTAACTCTCAAAATAACTAACTATGGACCAAAACTGGGGCTGCCGTAGTGGCATCAGATCCCCTTGAAGTGCCCAGGGCTGAGCTTGGATCTGGTTCTTCCAGAGGGTGTTGGGCGGCTCTTCCTTACGTCCTTTTTCTCTTTCCAGTGATCAGAGGCTCCATTCAGGATGTGACGAACGAGGCAGAAGAGCAAGAATCCGTGATTCACGTTGGTGTTAACAAGCTGTACAGGCAGAAGAGCAAAGTCTTTCAGCTCACGGGAGAGAGTGGGAACTGGCGAGGACGAATAAAGACCTTGCTGGAGTGTGGGGTGAAGCCAGGAGACGGAGACTTCCTTTTCACGGGACGCATGCACTTTGGGGAGGCCAGGTTAGGCTGTGCCCCTCGTTTTAAAGACTTCCAAAGGATGTACAAAGAGGCAAAAGACAAAGGGCTAAACCCGTGTGAGATTGGCCCAGATTGAAATCCCCTGTTTGGCGCAAGATTGCTTCTTAGTGTTTGGCCGGGAATGGTTCCTGGCCATGGTGAAAACTGAACAGAATCGGTAACTGAGAGCGTGGACAGATCTGGAGCGGGGGCTGAGACTCCGCTGGGACACGACTGCAGCCCGCGGTGCCCTTAGACTGATGGAAGCAACAGAGGTACGAGCTCAGAGGGCTGCCAAGCAAGCGAGGCTGGATTTTTAACCAATCTTGTCCTTACGAATTAAGTTATTATATTTTTTTAGTGACTTCCTTAGGAAAACAAACAAAGAAAACTCCCACGTCTTAATAAAAAAACCCAAATGAAAGCCAACATGCCTTTGTATCTTTTTAATACTAATTTTTAAAAATGTCTTAAGCTGATGTAGCATTTGGTATGGCGTATTCTGTATAAATGGCCAAGAATGTGATAGAGCACGGTAAAACATCTTAACATTGATGCTTTGTAAAAAGCTTGGTGTACAATTCAAAGTTGTTTCTTATGACAGAAATTTATGGAGCCAAACTCTTGTGTGTGTGTTCTTTTTTATTTGAAAGAATGTACAATCACTGCCTGCAATTTTTTGTCCAGGCTGGCAAATTCTTTCCATTCCAGAGAAATAAAGGTCCCTGGATTTGACACATGCTGTTTAATATCTGGTGGGGTTTTTTTTTGTTTTTTTATTTTTTGTTTCCTGCTCCATAAGGCTGATCTCAGCTAGTCCAGATGTGCTCATAGATCAATTCTGGGTTGCTCACTTATTCTGTGGCTTCTCTGAGCAGAAGCAGAGTTCTTCTGAGACATTGGGAACCGCAGTGTTTTTCAAAGGGGAAGCGGGAGCTATTTTTAGAGATTTTTAGACACGTGTCCAGGCAAGGCTCTTTTCTCTCTGGTGCCTATGGGGTTATTTTGGGAATGGCTCCGAAGAGAAAGCTACCCCTTTGCATTTAGCTTGAGGATTTTAATTGAGCTGGCTGGTAGATCAGAGCAAGGTGGACGGTTGTGCCTGTCTGCGAGTCCTGGGGATGGGACCAGGTCACCTTTTGAAAAATAAGAACTGTAATAATGGTGGGCTGCTTTTGCAGGCAGTGTCCCATGGGAGGTGCAGGAACTCTCCTCCCTTGTTCAGTGCCATCATTCCCCCTAACAACTTCTTGCCGATGTTCACTCAAACTTTTTGTTTGAGCCCTCAGCTTCTTTAAATACAAAGTTTCCACTTTTTTCTCCTCCCTCATATCTCCTCCACGTACTTGTAGTTTCTGAGACTCCAGGACGGTGTCTGGAGTGCCTCAGAGAATCGTCTTCTCGGATGGATGCAAGAAGTTCTAAGATGGGCGAGACAAGAGATGAGAGTAAAAAACCCCAGGGTTGTACCAAAATATTGGACGGAAGTGGGACCAAAATTCCTCTGAAAATATTTCTATAGACTTCTCTCAGCAAGATTCACTCTCTGTGGGGCTGTTGGAGAAAGGGAGTTTCTTTTAGCTGTGCTAAGATGATCCCGAGAGGCTGCAGGAGACTGTCATGACTTCTGCCAAGACCTCTACACCCCATTTAGCCCCATCTTTGACCTCGCCTGCCTTTCCGTCTCCTGTAAGCAAAGCACCCAAACCAGCATCCTATTTTGTATGGTTCAAGGTTCCCTCTCGCCTGCTTTGAGAGAAATGGGCCAGGACTGGTGAAGGGGCGAAACGGTTCCTTGTCTTCAGCCTGCCCCGGCTGCTCTCGGGTGGCATTGCTTCCCTTACAGGGATCTCAGCCCAGCCTTTTGTAGGCTTTTAAAACCGACTCTGTGATTTAGCACCGAGATAACTCCTACTACAGGGGTGTTTCGGAACCCCTGCACCTAACCTCTCCGGTTGTTTCATGAGCTTTTTGCAGCGCAGAGTGGCTGCTGGCAGGATGAGGAGGGGAGAACAACATGTTCCTGGAATTGTCTCGAACCTGCCCGCTCTCCTCTTCCTATGCGAGGCTGCGGCAGCGAGGGGAAGAGCCTAAATTAAATGTTCAGCCAGTATTTGTGAGGACAGTGGTAGCAAAATACAGCCAGGGAGGCTTTGGCCCTGGAGTTCCAGCTTTGACTGCGGTTTGATTTTTATGGCAGCTTGTTTGTAGACTTTTTTTTTTTTAATATCCTTTGAACCACACTTGGAGTCAGCCACTGAATTGGTGCCTTTCTTTAGTCCTGTGTCTTGTTTGCCTACCCGAGGAGGAGCAGGGCTGGGCTTCCCCTGCCCGCGCTGGTGTCTGCCCCTTTCCCTGCTGAGCCGCTCTCCCTGGAGGAGCCGCCTGTGTCCTGTGAGCTCCCTGCGAATCCTTGGCAGGGCAGGAAATACTGCCCTGCTGATTTTTGCTCTGCCTCAGCTCCACAACAACCTGCTGAGACGCAGCGTGAGTGCTCTGTAGTCGCCTTGTGTCCGTCGCGCTGATGGTGCTTGCACACCTACAATTACGGAGCATCGGAGGGAGTGGCTGGATGAGCAATAACTTCGCTCAGAACCCAGTTCTTTAATCAAAGTGGCGTTGCGATCTCGCTCTGCAACATTTTCTTTCCCCCCTCTCCCCGCCCTTGTCCCTGTCTTGAGCCTTGTTCACTGCGGCATCACGCGATGTCTGATGTGCAGCATCACTAGCAAGTCACTGCTAACTGCAGGACCCATGTCTGGTGCCACATCTCACAATAGTTACCAGTGTGGGTGCTTTGTGCAGCGGGCAGTTGCTGTAGGGTTTCCACCCACTGCCCCATAATCTGGTCCCCAAAATCCTTTAAGTCTTTGAAACATGATGACAGCTTGACCTACCTGGCAGCAGAGTTGGGGATGGAAAATATGGATGAAAAATTACTGGTTTGCTCACATGTGCTGACTCCACTCCATGATGAGAAGCAAATGACTTGTTGATGTAGCATTAAATGAGGACATGCTTGTTGCCACTTAATGAAAAATCTTGGCTGAGGGTGACTCAGGACAGAGGTGGAGCAGGTGCTTGCAAAGCATTGCTTTTCTTACTGCTGCTGCTCTCTGAAGATAAAGGGTTTCCTCTTGATACCTAATTAATATAATTGAATTCCTCTTAAGTCCAACAGCCTGACTTATCTGTCCCTAGGAAAGCAGAACTAATGAACTTGAATTGCCTTCGTTAGAGCTCCTTCAGCTGGGCAACACTGCCTATAAATAGGCACAGGGCATCTGCTGTGTTTCTGCATCTGAACTCTGGCAAGGCTGTGGTTTGGTTTGTTAGTGAAAACACTTTCCATAGTAACCCTCTGCTTCTCTGATTTTTCCATAAATCATCAGTAATGAGCCCACTGGTGAACTAGGTCATCTCTCAGGCGAAAGCCAGGCTGAGCTTACTGCGGTGACAAATAGGTAGGTTGAGAAAGTCGTGTGGGTGTCTGCACGGGTCTGTTTGAGGTCTGTCAGGTGGTGCCTGCCTGGGGGAAAGTTTGCTGCCTTTCATCCTGTGGAGAGACAGGATCATCTCTTCTCCAAACCCCATGACCTCAGCGCCTGGCGTGGAGGGGAGCGAGATTGCTGTGCTTGGCTTGCCTGCAGCCAGGCTTGATCAGAACACCTGTTTGCTTCCCCGTCAGGAAGAACAGGCCATTTTTCTCCAAGTGCTGCTGACGTGCTTTGCCTCTTGCAAGCGAGCCACAGCCACGCTGCGGGAAGGCGTGTGCCCCACAGGCTGTCCCGTCCCACCCTCAGGCCAACTGGCTCGTAAGACCAAAGACATTTGTAGGCAGCTTTTCATCATGCTCTTTTCTGTCGCTGCTACCTTCTCCCAGCTCTGCTGTCCTGCTCCTGTTGGAGTGTCCATGCTGGGAAGCATCAGATGTTGTTTTAGCACCTGCCTCTTGCTGGTAAGGGAGAAACACCTTCTTATCACCAGCAGGGCTCAGCCTGTGCTCTGCCCAGAGGGAATTGCCCCTATCTGTCTACTGTTGGGGCACATTGTGGTCTGGTCGTCTGTGCAACAGCTTCTCCCGACTCTAAGGACACATATGGGTTGTGGGGGGAGGACACTGTGGCCACACTCAGGCGAAAGAGTGGCCAAGCCAGCCTTAAACACCAGTGTCAAGTGTCTTCTTCAGGACAGAGTGAGACCTGCTTGGTCTTGTGCTGCTTGAAATGAGAGGGGGAAAGATGTGAAGCGAAGTGAGTCACACTGGCAGAAGGCAGAAGAGGTGACCTGGCTCTTGCATCACTTTTCTCCGAGCGTCCAGGGGTGTTCCCCAGCTGGGGAGGAGGCTGTTGCACCCCAGGACATGCTGTGGTGCAACACAGCAGGTGATTCCTGCTACCTGGCCTTTGAAGTGTGACTGGACTTGTAAGAGCTCTGAGCCTGACCAGCTGACGTGGTGCAACACCTCCGAGGGAGATGGGAGCTCTCCCTCTGCTCATCACCAACTTAATTAGTTGATGCTTCTTCCTGGAACAGGAAAAGTCTCTTAGTGATGCTTGTCAGAGATGCCGGTTGAATGGCAGATAAGGTTGCAATATGGGGACCAGCTGTTCCAGAAGATATCAAATTGAAAACCAAATTGGTTGTTAAGTAAAACAGAAAAATACCAGGAGGGAGGCATGTGCAAGTCCCTGAGAGGGGTTAGAAGCAATATAGAGCCAAAGCAATGTGCAGAAGTGTCTTGACAGCAGCAAGATTCAGGCCTGGAAGAGTGCAGCTACTGGGATGAGGGAGGAGAAATCAAGTTTCTCCTTTCCAGCTTGACAGAAGTGATTCCCTTTTCTGCTGCAGGGCCCAGCCTTCTCTTTCTCTGGCTGACTTTGATTCTCCTCTTAGTGAGGATCAACCACCCTTCCTCTGGCTGGCCGTGGGTGGGCAGGAATGTAGTGTGATGGTCCAGGAGCTGGAGAAAAGGTGCCTTCTCCAGACAATCCTTTCTCCTTCAGCCTCAGTCTTTGCCTCGGAGCTTCGCTGAGAGTCGCTGAGGGACAGATGCGATGAAGAACTGTGAGCTCTCCCCTCCTCCTCCCCCTCCCCTCCTCCCTTACCAGCAGCGCGATGGTTACTGGCAGTGAAAACTGAACAGCCCTGTGAAGTTCATTTCAGAGTGTCACATCCACCTATCTCAGCATCACCCAAATGCTGAGTGCAGGTGACAGGGGGACCCAGGGCAGGCTGGGAGCCCAACAGCCACCAGCACGCACTGGCACCAGGTTTCTATGGGAAGATGCTCCTTTTGGCCTTCTGGGATAGGACCCATCCATGGAGATACCCAGCTAGATCTAAGTGAGAGCAGTGGGGAGAGGGTAAGGTGAAAGAAAGGGCAATTTTCAAGAGTTATCTCACCTAGTTTAAAGAAACATGTCTCATATTTTATTTCTCTCCCTGTTCCCTGCAGGGGAGGAGATGCAGAACTTCCAACTATAATAATGTGGAGGAAGCTGTTGCACGCAGCCTTTGCATGCACAGGGATTCGCAAAGCCTCGGAGGGGCGCAGCTCATAGGAGAGGTTTTGAAGAGACAGGCAGGCAGCTCCTGGGGTGGTTGAGTCTGCCTCTTCACAATGAGAGCACCCGCAGTGGCTGCTGCAACGGGGCTGCAGGGTCGGCAGGGGCCTCCTCATCGCATTTGGTCTTTTCCTCAGCTGAAGGGTGTCGAGCTGAGGCTGCTGTAGGACACGGGTGCTCTGTAACTTGGTTCGTAGCTCTCCTCCTCTCACAGCTTTGCTCTCTGCTAGACTGCCTGTTGCTGTGAGCTTTTGCAGAAGGTTTGTGGGTGACCCCTTGGCCCTTGCCTGGCGTTAACTGACCCTGAGCTGTGAATAGTGATGGGCTGCTCCTGCATTTGAGGTTTCCAGACTGCAGAGCCTCACCCACGTACTCGCTGTGTGCAGGCTGACAAAGTGCTGCCAGGGCAAGGACAAGGCTGCCAGGAGTGCTGAGAGGGAGAGGAGAGGAGAGGATTGCTGGCTCCTGCTCGCAACTGAGCTGACTCAGGGCTTTCTCCCCAGGGCTGGGTGCTGACTCAGCGGCTTTGTCTCTTACTAGATTCTCTGAAAACCAGGGGCGTCTCCTGGGGCTCAGAAGCTATAGTAGTGCAGGAGAAGTAAGTGGTTAGTTGATTTTGGGAGAGTTGTCCTGAATGTTTTGGGGCAGCAGCCAAGAAGTTGAGTAAAAGCTTCAAGGTTGCTTCTGGGTGTGTATTTGCACTCTTGTTGGGGAACATGTGCTGTCCAGCCTGGACTAATTACTGGGTCAAGTGTGTGTTGCAGCAACGCTGCTTTTTTACTGCTGTGGTGTGTGTCTGTGTGTTCACTTGCAGAGGTGAATCGGGGCACGGAGGCTCTTCCTCTGGCTGGCAGAGCCTCACTGGGCTGTTTTTTCAGGGTATTACTCATGCATATGTCGGAATACACCTATTATGGACAAGGCCGAGTGAGGTGGTGATGAGCTTCTGGGTTGAAAAACACACCCTGGAGGTCTTGTCTCCTGCCAGAAGTGGGGTCCTGCTGGGCTTACAGCACCTGGGATGCCCAAGCTTTGGCTCTGCCACATAGTTTTAAGTGCTAAGCAGTGATATGTGGAACATCTCACAGTAAGATCCCCTGTAATGAGGATCTACTTTTGCATCTAATCTACTGGAGGGATCTCCCAGCAAACAGCAGTGCGTGGGGTGCTGGGTGAGGCTCCCTGCTCTGTCTGCATTGCAGCAGGTCTCACCTCCAGGACTGGCAGCGGCGCATTGCTCGTGGGCTGCAGCGTGTGCCGCGTGCGTCGGGGAGCGCTGAGCTGGTTCTCCTGCCCGCAGCCCCCATCCTGCGGTGTTAGAGAGCTGGATCCCCAAAGTGGGAATCCCCCGTGGGGCTGCTGCCTCTTGTATGGCTCCCGGAAAGACCTGCTTTGGGAAGGAGGCAATTTTTTAACCTGGAGTCTGTGATGATGTGGGACCCCACTTTGACGAAAGCGGTGCTGATCCGAGCAGCTTTGCTGCCAATTCCAGGCCACCTTGAAAGGTTGATGGTTCCTTCCTGAAGCTTCCATCAGCCCCATGGGCTTTTCCCTGGGTGAGAGCCTGGAGCTGTGAGGCTGAATCCTCCTTGGTCCTGACCTCTTCTTCAATAAACATGTTTACCCCGCTTGAAATGAGCTGAGGGAGAAGTGCTTTGGGCCAAGCTTGAAGAAAAGCCCTGCTGCCACTTACAGTGGTGAGAGGGTTATTCCCCTGCACGGAAACCTGCTGAAAACACCTTATTAAAAAGTGAGGAAGGGGTGGATAAGGCAGTGTGGATGCCGCTGTCACCTCTGAAGGTGTCAGGAGCTGGGACAGGAGCCCAGCCAGGACCGTGGTGATTGTGTAGGGGATGCCCCAGCACCAACTGGTTCCTCCGGTTCCTTTGAGAAGCGCCAAATCCCGTTGGAGTCAGACTGGTTTGTGCAAAGGCTTTATTTGCCTGGAGAGGAACAAAAAATAATAATAGACAAACTCAGCTCAGTTGCCTCAGCCCAGAGTTGTGTTTTTAAAGGGAGCGGTGAGGGGAGGGGATGTCTCGGACACCCCCACGCTGCTCTTGTGCTGTCGCCACGCCGGAGCCTGCCCTGGAGCTGAATTACCCTGCGGTTTTTAGAGAGGACAAACAGGGACTCGAGCGAGACGCAAACAAACACATCTTTCATTCTGATTTGGGTGGTGGTAGTTTCTTGGCGACGTGTCAATGCTTCGCACGGGAGCTGTTCATCAGACGGAGCCGACAGCGTGCCGGTAATACGGTTCGCCTGCGCATCGTCGGCTGAGGGTGAGATTCAGGCACAGGCACATCCCAGGGACAGCTTTCAGCATGGACACACGATTGTTGCACAGGACTCAGGCTGTGTAACGACAGCTGGGGCAGCTAAGCCAAGCTTGCCTTGCCCTTGGGCTTTTTCCTTCTGACGACGCAGTGTTACCACTCTTCCTTGGGTTGTTCTTAGTCTGCTTATTCCAGAGAAATCCCATTTGCCTACTCCTGTGCCTCGAATGCAAAAAGATTTTGTGTCTTTCCAAGGGTGGAAAAAAAAAATGCTACTCCTCTGCAAGTTTTCTTTAATCGTCCATGGGATATTTTAATCTGTGACTGCTTGTTGCTAGTAACGCAGTGCTGAATTTTTGATAGTTCTTGGGGGGAACGCAGGGAAATCCCAGCCCTGGATGTTGGTGGATCGTGGGGAGCTGGGTGTGAGTGGTGGATGTTGGGCAAGACCTGGGCCGGTTTGTCTGGCTCAAGCACTGACTAACTTCAGACAGCCGGTGCCATGATCCACAGAGCTGTGTCCCTGTCTGGGCTCATCTACTTCAATTGCCCCTTTGCACCGAGAGGAGACCAAGTGACTTCTGCTGACTCATGGATGCAAATGCCTCCTTACACCGTGGGTGTAAACACCACAGGAGTGGCTCCTGGAGGCGACAGGATCTAGTATGTGTATTACTCGTGCTTGAGACACCTCTAAAAGTAGCTAAACCTGAAGCTAAACCTTGCCCTTTATTTCACTGACTTTTTTTCCCCCTGTTTCTGAAGGCTTTCATAAGGGAGGGGTTCAGGCCATGAGTCAGGCCAGCCACGTCTGCCCACCTTCGCGGGGTTGTTTTGGCTTGCTGCCTTATCTCTCTTGTGATACCACTGCCCTTTGCTTCCCTCTTTGTGACACAGGGTCCCCTGTGAGCAGGGGCTGGGCACTGATGTTAAACCCTGCGTAAGCAGCTTGGTTTTGGGGAACTACTGCAGAGGCAGCAGAAGTGAAGCTCGGTGGAAAAACCCCTCCAGGCTTATTGTTGAACTTCCAAAACCAATGTAGCCTTAGCTTAGCATCCAAAATTAAACTATCTTTTTCCTTCAAAGGCATAGTTATCAGGACATGTGACATTTGGAAATACCAGGGGACAAATTTTATCTACTGTGATACTGTTTACTGGCTATACAGGTGGTCGGTGACTGCCATAATTTGCAGAGTTGATGGGCACCAGCAGCTCTCGCTGGGGCTACACCTCTGAATGGGGCAGGTGACTCTTCTGTCAGCTCTTTTGCCTCAGTGTTTCCCTTCTCTCCATGTCTGCAGACTGGGATCAGTCTGTTATGGGTGTGAACGGGTGCACCTGAGCTGACATACCCTGCCTGGGTTCCCTGTGGGTGCTCACCCAATGCCTTTCCGGACTCCCTTTGCCTCGTTTGCCCTGATTTGGGGGGCAACTTGGCCATTCTTGGCAAATGAGGCTGGGCTGAGGGTGAGCACAACTCAGGTGTTTCGATTTTGCTTATGGGACCCATGTGGGTCAAATAACCTGATTCAAAAACACCATGAGGGAAGGTCAGAGGGTCTGTGCTGCAGAATCCTGCAGTCTTCTACTATGGACATGCTTTGTGGTGGGGTTGGTACGTTCTTGATGCTGTGTGAGCCCTAGCTGTGCTTGGTGCACCCTGGCTGGAGCCTCCTGGATATGCTAGAGAACTCCTCTGGTTTCCTCATGCTATGGAAAGAAAAGAAGAAAACTCAGGATAATCCAGGCTTTCCAATGTGCATTCAGAGGTAAGCAGTGACACTAGTTGAGCATAGTTAGATAAGGAGATGGGCAGACTGTTGACCTGAGAGTATTGCTGTCTGTGCCTGATCCAACTGGCTGCTTCTTTTGAGGACACCAAGGACCAGCACAGAGGTGCTGGTGGCCCCTGCTCTGCTTTAATGTTTGATGTAGATCTGCTTAAACCCTGGGGCTGTAAGCACAGGGCCTGTCTACATTGTCCCTGGAGTGATAATATTGCTCGTAGCTATGGGGAGTTCTAAAGGACCAGGCTGGCAGGGAGCAGAGCCCACAGGTCCTCAGTGGGCTGGGGAGGGTTTGGAATTGCTGTCTGGGGGAGTACGAGGGCAGTGACTTGCTGGCACGTGGGCGGCATGTATCAAGTCTGGTGCTTATTCACAAAAGGGAGCCTGGGCTGCCCCCAGTTGGCCCCTGAGCAGGAGAGACTTGCCCTGATCACATCCAGTGGAAAATCTCTGCGAGTAAACCATGCACATTGCAAAGGGCTGCTGTTGTTTAGATGGATGTGAGACAGTTGAGCCTGGAGCTGAGTTCAGGCACTGGGGTCTGTAAGTTTAACGCATACAAATGCTGCTGAAGAGTTAATGGGAAACAGTGTGGAGGAAAATAAAGACAGACCCTTTGAGGTCTCAGCTGCTCAGAGTAATATTTGGGTTTGGTGACTCTCCGTATCTTAGAGATGGGAATGCAGCAAAGCTCTTTCAGTCCAGAGTATACACGGAGCCCTACAAGATTGTGGGCTAATATCAACAAACCTTTTGGAAAAGCAGATCCTGTCTGCTCCAGCAAAGCCACAGTGTTATTTTTCTTTCAACAAATGTATTGAGACAATAATAATGCTGTGCAGATTGGTTGTCCCTGGCCTACATGATTTATTAGGAAACAGAAACAATTGCAGTTGCTGAAAAAAGATCTTTAGACATGTTTTTTTTTTTTTCTTCTTCTTTTTATTTTCTTTTTTCTCTCTTGAATTCCTCATGAACTAAAAAAAGGCCACCTAGTCTGGTCCCAGGAGAGGGGTTGCCTCCCTGCTTGCATTTCTTACTGGACCACCAACCCTGGGCTTGCAGCTTAAATACTTCAGGACTGTGGAGGAGGAGGGGGGAGCAAAACAGTGCTGGAGGAAGAGGTTGGGAGAAGGTGATACAGCCACAGAATAACATTCCCAGGCAGAGGAGCAGAGCAGGTACAGACCAGGAGACCTGCAATTTGTTTCTAGCTGTCGGTGACTTGGGGACAAGTTGCTTCCTCTCTCTGAGCCTCCCTTCCCCCTCTATTTATCCTGTTTATTCGGTGCAAAAGATATTGAGAGCTGTGCTGCTGGCTGTGTGTGCGGCACTGGGGTCCTCAGCCCAGCTCGTACCTGCATCAAAGCACAAGAGCTTTGCTTTGCCCTTGGGCTTCTTCCTTCTGACGACGCAGTGTTTGGGTTGTTCACGCTGTGATTGCCGGTGGCGTTTGGCTCCTGCCCCTCGGCTTGAGTAGAAGACAGTTCTTCTTTTTCTTTAGAGTGGTTGTATTTGTTGCCTCCTCAGTGCCAGGGAAGAGGCAGGCAGGCAGCTCCCTGGTGCCAGTAGCTTTCCTCTTGCCACTCAGAAGTCGCAAAAGCCGTGAGCTATCGGTTTCACAGAGCAGAGCGTGACACAGCCGAGCGCTGGCTCCGGTCATGCCCTCCTCATCCCCACGTTGCTGTCCCACGCTTTTCCACCCTGACTTTGCCTGTGCTGGGGTAGGTGAGCCCTTCTGCTGGAAGGCCAGCTCTCCTTGTGACCATGGCTTTGGGATGCTTCTCCATCGAGGGGCAGCGATCCCTGGGGGCAGCGGGACACAGCCTTTTCCTAGTGTGAGGTTTCCTAACCTCCTTGGCCTGCTGGCAGCCATCCAGAGCTCCCGGGGGCTGTGTCCTCCCTCCGCACCCCGTTATCGCCCAGGCGGGCTGCACGTTATGGGGGCGGACAGCCTGGGAGCCGGGGGAGCTCGCTGGCCTTGACAAGAGGCAGCTGGAGGACAAGGCTGCTCCTCCACCACAGAAGCCCCTGATGCACGTGGGGGGGTGCGTTCTGCTTGGGATGGGTATGAGCAGCTTCTCAAAACACGCCGTGGGGGTGAGGGAGGGCTGAGATCTCTGCGTTGGGGCTGAGCCCAGCATCACATGGTCCTGCTTGCATCTATGGCCCCATGCATCAGTTTTGCTATGTTTTTCTAAAAAGAGACACATGATTTTTGGTTAATAAAGTGTAAGGAGCTCCCTTACAGCTCACCAAAGCATCCCGGATTGCTTTTTTGAGGCAGCAGGACCAGGTGCTTTGGCAGTGAACTACCAGCTGAGCGTCTGCACGAGTAAGTGATATCATCACGGTTTGCTTTGCCTTCAGAAATGACTAAACAGATTTTCTCTGGTTTCCAGTTGACCTCGTTGCTCTCTGTTGATGATGGGAGCAGGCTGTTTAGGCTTGAGTTAATGTGCCCAGACCAGGCCTGAATCAACCTCAAAAACTGGAGATGGATTAGCAGGTAGGAGGAGAGGAGAGAGCTGCACCCCCTGCATCCAGCTCTCTCCACTATTAAATCAGAGGTTGCTGGGAACTGTCTCTGATTCATTCTCCAGCTGAAGCACAAGTATTTTGCATTTGCCTGAAAGGATTAAGCTTTTAAAGCTCCTGCCCTTCTGGCTGGATGTTTTCCTCCGAGGGGTTAGTCAGCCCGAGCTCCCAATTTTAAAGGGGAAAAAAAGACTGAGGGCTGGGGATGGTTTTCCTTTGTGATCTTTCTGTTCCCTGTCTGGAGCTGGCACAAAAAGGAGTCAGTGGAAATTAGCTATATTTGATTATTGCAGGAGCTATAGGAGCCCTGGGTGATTGCTGCATTTGATTCCTTTTCTCTTGGGTTTCACTGACATTTCAGATAGTAAATGAGCAGTTCCTTCCCCCTACAGATGTTTTCTGTTGGTCATAGTCAGGGAGAGACCTTAGATGCTAAATCCATGTGCTTCATTTGCGGTTTTTCTAGGTTTGTTTAAATCAGAGTGGGGCACAGGGCTTGCTGGATACTTCTGCCATTGGGGCAGGTGGAGTGGGCTGCAGCTGGAGTCCGGAGCAGCTCCGGGGAGGGCAGCTCTCCCTTCCCTCCTTGCTTGCATAGAAGAGGAGGTGGAATAAAAATGAATCTCACTGGCCAGACCCCCACAGCTTTTTCTGACTCTTCTGTGGCTGCAAGGTGTCAGGTCCCTTCCCAGCCCAGCTCCTACCAGCTTGTTGAAAGCACAGCCTTCTTGGGCGAGCACGGGGGGGCTCGTGCCGAAGTCCCCAGGAGGAATGAAACGGATCTGGTTGGAACCGTGCCGCTCGCTTTTCACCCTCAACCTCTTTCTGCCAGCATCAGAAATCTACAGGCACAGGACCATGTTGTTCAGGTGAAAAGGCTCACAGGTGCACGGCATCCTCCTGAGGAGTGCTGGGCTTCTCCTGGAGCTGGATAGAATAGATCTGGATCAGGACTACCTGCGCTTTCACTCCGCTCACGAGTGTTGAATCTGTTGCCCCGACCTTGAGCTCCGCTTTGCGCTTGGGTCAGCATGTTGTTAGACACAGGCCAAACCTGTGCTCCAGAATAAGGGAAGGCAAATCCAGCTCCTCATGCTGGCTCTGGGTCATTTCTCTACTAACCTGGGCACATACATAGAATATTTCTGGGCTTCCAGGCTTTTCCTGAGCTCTTGTGGCATACCTCCATGCTTAAGGACATGAACAAGGTCTAAACATTGCTTGCGTTTTGGGGAGAAAGGTTATGTCAAAAATTGTCTGCAGGTTTTTCTTGGCTGCCTGAAGAAGGTTCACCATTGTCACTGGTGCTTAGCTGAAGACAGCGGAGCAGCCAAAGGAAAGCTACAAATCATAAATGATTTCTACATAACCAAGCACAGGTCTGGATTCCACTGCACTGGAATGCAAAAGAGGAGGAGAATCCACAAGACCTTAAAATCGTTGCCTACTGAAGTTAGAAATAAAGCCTGGATGTTGCTGAGCAATTTCCAAGTGATGAAGATTCAGTCTGCCTTTGCTTTGGGCTGGTGCAATGGGAATGGAGAGCAGCCATCAGGCTATTGCAATGATTTGGCGGTTTGCAGCCCAGATGCAGGAGTGTCCCCAAATCTGACTGCCGTGCTCAGACCCACCCTCAGACGTGTTTTTCATGACAAGGCAATGGCCTGCAGGGGCTCCGTGACCCACGGTCATGAGTGTTCTACAACTTTGAGACCCTCAGCCAGACCTGAGGGTCCTGAAATCCCAAACAACCAGCCAGGCAAGAAACCTTTGCAGTTCCCCCAGTCAGCCCAAGCTGCCAAGTGGGGTTGTGAACCTTGTTGTTCTCTGTGAGAATGTTGCTTTTACAATTAAAACCCACGCAAAGCCCCAGCCCTCGCTACCGCTTGTGTTACCCCAGCGAGATATCTGACATTTGAGACAGAATGGGAAGTCAAAGAATGTGAGGAATTTGGTGACTCAACATGGAGTTTATTATACCAGTCCTACCGTTTAAGCCCATGTAATGTAAAATTGGTTTACGGCATGTGGCACAGTTCTGTGGGTTAATTTATAAGCAAACAATAATTATTCAAATAGGAATTTTTTTTTCTATGCCTACATAAACTTGTTATCTGTTTGGCAGCAGGGGATGCTGCAAAGAAACACACATTTACATTTTTCGCATTGATGCTATTTGCTTTTCCTGGAGCAGCTCAATGGTGCATTGACTATGAGGGCTTATTGCTGAACTTGACCTGGGAGTGGCATGGAGATAAGCCAAATGTTAAGAGAAAAGGAGCCCTTTGTGCAGGGATGCCAGTATATTAGGTCTCACTTTTGGGTCACACACTTGTTAGAGGTTCCTTCAAAGTAGTGGATTCTTCTGCTAAAATTTAATGATGGCCATTAAATCACAGGGTCATGAACTACTGCATGTGCTGAAGATGGTTTGCCAAGGGTCCATGAAGACGAGGCCTTGTGTCGGGAGCCTTCCAAAGCCAATTGGATTTTCCACAGAGCAATGGCTGCGTTTGAAGGTCTGTCGGTGGCCTGCAAAATCCCCCACCGGTGATAACAAGACAGGATTGCCAGGCATTGGAGCAATGCCGCATTACAGAACAGATCTCTCCCCTCTGAGGACATAAGGGCGTCTTTCTCTGGGGTCGTGTGGCTGTGCTGGTGTCCAGCCCCAGGACGAGCCCTGCTCAGGCCTGTCTGTGCTGAAGGAGATGTGGATCAGCACAAGCGTAGCTGCGTATTGGCATGGACAAGCCAGGTTCCCTGGTGTCCTGATCCTGACCTGACCTCTCTCGGGGTTTTTCAGTTTGGGTGCTGTGAAGGGTGGGTGCAGGGAATGACTTTATCTTCAGCGCACTGTGAGATGGGGTCATTTGCACGGTTAGATGCTGATCTGATAGGAAGGCATGAGGTAATCCTATTTCAGAGAAGGATTGAGGGGAAGAGGCTGAGCCTGGTTGCTGTCAGTCTATGGCATGAAGTGTTTTACAAGTCTTCCCAGCTTGTTTGTTGCACCTTCTCTCTGCCTGGATGTGAGTGGTGTCACCTGCAGGGTGGGACCTGTGCAGCCTGTGTGCAGACCCATAAACTGAGAGTTTTTTACCTTCTGCATTGTGACCCTTGAGTACAGGACTCTAACTGTGATATCCATCCACTCTCTTCACAACTATTTGTATAAGGATTACATAGAAAGAGCGTTGCCAACAGACTGCTAAATGCACTGAAGCAAAATAACCTCTAGCCCAGCTCCACTGGCTGTGGTGGAGCTGCAGGTAGGATGATTTGGCTCATTACTTAGCATCCTTAACTGCAGTGACTTGCAAGGCGTCTTAACGTGGAGCCAGGAGGTCAGGGGTTTGACTTGAACTGAAACCCTATGCTAACAAATGGAGGAAGTTCCAGTTGTGATGGCAGTATATTTTAATGATGAGGTCATGTGCAATATGTGTTCACGATGACTTTGGTCCTAAGCATTAGAAAATAAAGCAAAAGCAAAAATCCCTAAGGAAGACATTTCAGAAAACAGTCTGAATCCCAGTGGTCTGTTCAGCTCTTCTTTAGCTGTTTCCATTAAGGACTTTCAGGGGCTGGAGGAGGTACACCACAGCTGCATTGTATTTTCAGAGCAGGTAGCACTGCCAGACCTGATATTTGGGATTTGGGGCTTTCCATAGCCCTTATGACAGGATGAATTAGAGTAGCATTCACTTTCATTATTTAATGTTGGTCTTCTTTTAAAGCCTGATGACACAAAAACACTTTTTGAGCTCAACAGACTCATATTGTGGGTCTCAGCTTGAGGTTCCCAGGAATCAGGAGAAGCTGGAGCACACAGGGGACCTGAGCTGTGATCCCCTGCCTGCCCTGCGTCTTCTGCTGCTATGGGCCAGCTCTTTAGCCTCAGTTTCTTCCTTCATACCGTGGTGGAATGATACCTTGTGAAGATGAAGAGGGCAATGTAAGTGTTGAGAACAATGGCTGTAACTGATTTGCTCATCTGGATTTCCTAGTGAGCCATGTGCATTTTGGGGCTGGCATGCTTATTCCTCTCATCTGTACTGAACGTTTTCTCTGTAAATGCAGAAAATTAGTTTCTTCCTTGGATAAATGCTTTCTCCAAAATAGTAAGCCAGGTTTCTGTATTTTTCTCCCTGCCTTTACATACGAGGGAAGTTTCTTTTCCTCCCATTTCCTATTCCATGAATGCTAATTGATTTTTACAAGTAATCGAGCTAAGGCAAGCCGTTGGGAATGCAGCCTGGAGCATTCCGACTCACTCCACAGAATACTTGCCTGCGCTATTGCTGCTGGCCTCAAGGCTGGTTTCCATCCATTCTCACACCAGTTTGGCTGAACTTGTTTTAAAAGCAGGTTTTTTGGAGGCAAACTGCCCTTGTGCAGGAAAGCGTTATGTGTTCGACTGTGCTCTTTCTGGGCTTCAGCTTGCTTTGCCATCTCTAAAAGTGGAGTTAAGACCTAGCCCCGTGCTCACCTGGCCCTGACCTTTCAGCTGAGATTTCCCCTGTGAAGATGGGTGGTTCTCAGTTTCTCACCGAGGGAAGCTGCAAGCAGACAAACAAATAGCAGAGTGTTTTTGGAACAAGAGATCTGCCATCCTTTGCCTGTGTTAGGTGCAGGAAAGCCACGAGCTCCTTCCTGGGGCAGCTGCACGGGCGCTGCTGGGAACACATCGGTCACGCATACGCTGACCGCTGGCTTCTCCGGTCTGAGCTGGGGCTGAGTGATGGAGAAGGCAGTTCTGGTTCCACCCAGTCTCTGAAGGATTCAGTAAGTTTCACTGCCAAAAAGAAAACGGTGTAAATTATCTCTGAGTGTGGAGCTGTCTGGCTCCCTCGGAGGGAAAGCGCAGTTAGGGTGGGGCAAGAGTACACAAGGGTGCAAATTTGCTTTTAAACTGGTGTGGTATAAAAATCCCCTCCAAGCTGCCTTCAGCCCAGTAACACTTGGGAGGTGGGTGGCTCTGTCACGGCCATGCCAAGTGATTTCTTGGAAGAGAGGGTGCCTGGGGACTGCTGCTGGGGTGATGCTGCGCGGAGACCGAGATGGCCAAGGAGTTTGTCCTGTTTCCAGTGCGATGTGTGTGCGTGTTTATGAAATCTATCTCCCTGGGTGATGTCATGACACGATGAGAAACTGGGTCATAAATTAAAGGAAATAAAAAAAAAAAATAGACCCCGCTGTGGGTCAGATGCTGGCAATAAATTCAGATAACAGCTCATCAGTGCCTCTTGCCTTGTTCTTGTGTGTGTATGCATTTTTTTTTTCCAGTTGGGAGAAGAGCTGGTGAAAAGCAGCTGGTTTTTATTTGTTCTCCATCCACATCTGATTAGATCGTCCTCCTTCTGCCCACTGAGACATGCTTGGGAACTCTCCCAGCTCCTCTGCTCACTCATTTTCTTGGGCATCAAGGAGTCTGGGACTGTTGGAACTTTATTTCACGAGCTGACAGCGTTTCAGAGGTACAAAGGGATCCTTCACAAGCGCAGGGCTGAGGACCCAGCAGGCCAGAGGGCATGGCCAGATCCTGCAGTGGGGCTGTCTGTGGGGTGCTGTGGGTTTGGGCCTGGGAAGGCAGCAGTGGGGACATATTTCTTTTCCTGACATTAAGCTATTAATTGTTTTTTTAGGCAGTTCTGGAGCTCCGTAGCCCGGAAAGAGGGTGGCTTCCCTCCAGTCTCTGCAAACGTGCTCATCACCAAGGCTGATGGGGAGGCAGCCATGCTGCAAGGAGGAAAGCGGGTCATGGTTTTGGACCAGTGGGAGAGGACAAACCTAATGGTGAGGTGGGTAATGTGTGTGTGTGTGAAGAAACCAGGGAGAGCACAGGGGCACACATACACCTAAATGTACCTCTTACTAAAGGCTAAACGAGGAAAGCGGTGAGCTGCTGGCTTGTTGAAGCTAGTATGAAAATTCCTGTCAGCTCCACTGAACTTCACATTAAACTCTTCCAGGCCAAACTCATAAGGCTTCTTTACACCACGCTACTGGAGGACTCTCCAATGAAAGTGTTTCGTGGGCAGATGTCTTCTCTCAGGAGACACGTATGAACGTTTTGCTCAGGGCAAGAAGACCGTTCTGGTCCTGTCCTGCCTCTGCCTTCCCTTCCCCTTGCTGTGTGACTGGTTGGCAAGATTGTGTCTGCTCCTTCTCTCTTCCTCCTGCTGCAGCTGCCAGTTGGTGTCTAGATCCTAAGCGCAGACATAAGTCGTTAGCAAGGGTGGCCTGGTCATGGGATGGATGAGCTTGTTACTGAAACAAAACTTTGAACCAGAGCTTCCCTGGTCAGCAGCCCTACTTGAGTGCAAGGAAAAGGACAGATAAGCTTATCTGAGCCTGAGAACTTTTGCTTTTTTTATTTTTTTTGCTAGGTGGGAAGGGGATCTCCCATTACAAGTCTGAAGCTGTGATGTAGAGCTCCTGGTGTTGTGCTTGGGCAAGCCCTGACTACATTCCCTTGTCATGTGCTGAGAAGTGAACTTGCAGCTCATGTAACCCTCACCTGTTCACCGACGGGTGTTCTGGGCTCTGTGGCTTTGCCTCAGGTTCCCAAGTGAGTTTCTGGGAGTCATCCTGTGCTGAGGTTCCTGGAGAAGAGGGGGGGTTGGGTGGGCGATGCGGCCCTCCTTTATGTCACATGCAAACGTGAAAATAACAAGGTGGGAAACATTTTTGGATGTATCTCAGAATCAAGATTTCTTTGGGTCAGCTCAAATTTCTGGCAAAAATTCACATCTGGTTTTATTCCAAACCTGTTGCTCCATTCCCTTTAATCCATGCAGCTTGCATGCTGAAAGCCGCAGAGGCAATTCAACCCCACACAATGGGGCAGCCAGTGTCCATGTGCCCCTTGGACGAGTGCTGAGCCCTGAGGTCTCCGTGACGTGGAGGGTGCGGCCGTGGGGAGGGTGAATTCACCCTGCCCAGATGCTGGAGCTGACACAAACCTTGGCCCCTGTTAGAGCTGCTCTGGCCTGCAGTGACCGTGTTGATACAAAGCCTCCATCTGACTCTGTATCAACAAGTTCAGTTTCGAAAAGAAGGATAACTTGTTTTATTTTACCAAAGCATTGTGAGATAATGAAGTTTCCGGATAGGATCTGCAGTGCTCATGTTCAGGTATCAGTTGCATAATTTCCTGTGTTATTTCAACACTCTAGCCTTTTTTCCTTTCCTTTTTTTTTTTTTTTTTAATGAGCTTCTTTGCATACTGGATAAGTCTTATATAAGCATATGTTGGGTTGGAAATTTTTTTTTTAAAGTATTTTTTTGGCAGCAAACTCCTGGCACACGATACAGCACTCAGAGCCATCAACCGTAGCTGTGATACAGATGTTCATTGCCTGTATAATCTTTCTCATATCAAGCAATTACCCTGAGCCAATTTCTTTATTTTAAGCACCTTGTTGTGGGAACAGAGTTGTAAATGCATAAATTGACGAGTTCCCTTAGACTTTTTTTTTATGGTAGACAAACAAAAAAATTCAGTGAAGGGCCTCAGTGAAAATCAAACATGCAAGGGTTCTTTAGATAAGAAAGGACAAGCACTAACAGGGAGTTGTTTTTTTTTTTTTTTAAAAAAAAAGTCTCTCTCAGAAGAAATACACTGTAGGAGTGCCAATAGCACATAACTGTGTGGAGACTAAATAAAACCAGGTGAGTTTCCTGCCATTGTGGAGTATCAAATGTGATTTCCATTTGTGATGGACGTGTTGTTTCTGCCAAGATCATCTGGAGGTTTTCATTTTAGGACTTATTATTTTTGTTGGCCTAGATTAGAGCTACATCCCAGAGCGCTAAAAGGGAGCGTTGCAGCAATGACATTTACAGCAGATGAGGGAAAAATGCTCTTATCAGAGTGAAGGGCTCTTCCTGGGAGAAGGCTTTTCTCCTCACTGCACTGCAGGTCTTAGGATTGCTTGTAATGTGTAACAAATGGGAAAATCTAATGAGAGGAAATGGTGTGTTAGCACTGATCCTCACTCCAGAGCCACCAGGTAACATCCTTCCAAATTAAGAATCTGGCTCGGTCCAAAAATATCATTCAAAATCTAGGTGTGAACCGGAGATCTAGTTCAGGCTGTTTTGCACTTCTAAAGTGATACAAAGAGGCTGGCGAGCTGCCTTATAACAACAACAAAATAAAATAAAACCAGAGAAGGTTTCCCTCTCCCAGAGCAATGTGCATGGGTGGAGCAGAGCTGGAAGGAGCCCTCCTGCATGTCAGGCCAGGGCGGATCTGCCCTGGGTCTGCTTTGCTCCGTGCTCAGAGCTGAGCTGCTGGCCACCGTGGGTGCGTGTCATCACGGTGATGCTGGTGCTTTTGTTCTCCTCCAGCTCAGGAACTTCAGCAACTTGATAGAAGGTAGAATCGGCAGGTTGGGAAAGACCTTTAGGATTATCGAGTCTTAACTTGGTGTAGTTACGCTCTGAGGCTGTGCCTGGTGAGTGTGAGGATGGGCTGGAGAGCAGCA
>NW_009706072.1:17462-17708 GCF_000703405.1 Apaloderma vittatum | reverse complement strand
GGATGGGAATGGATGGGTGAGGGATAACAAAGAGTCAGGTGCAGCGCCGTGTGTGCCTCCTCACGCTCGCTTGTAGGTGGATTCATTATTTATTTTTTTATTATTTTTTTTTTAAAGCGCTCCCGTAGAAATTAAATGAGAAAGTGGAAAAGCTGTGGAAGCAAAAGCCAGGTTTGCCGAGGGCAGCTAGAGGCTGGGAAAGAAGCGCTGTGCCTGGTCCGAGGACGAGAGCCCGTTCCCGTAGTG
>NW_009706072.1:2101-17360 GCF_000703405.1 Apaloderma vittatum | reverse complement strand
AAAAATAAAATAAAATAAAATAAAAATCCCTCTTTACGCGTGTTTGCGAGTTTGCCATGTTAGATGAGAGCGTGGCTTTGATGTCTTGATGTAGTTGGGAAGCGAAGCAAACGGGGCGAAGGCAGGGATTTCAGCTACAGCGGGGCGATGGGGGGGGGGAATCAGGGTATGATAAACACCACTGAAAAATGGAAGGAGAATAATGTTTACTTTTGAATATATGGCCTGCTGCCAGGTTGGCGCTGGTTTTTAGGTTAGCAGAGGTTGGAGGAAGGGCCAGACTGAGGCGTGGCTAGCTGCTGTCAAGGAAAAAAAAAAAAAGCTGCAAATTGCTGTTCTCAGCTTTTTTCTCTCCTCTGCTCACCCCCCCTCCAGCCCTCCCCAGAAAAAAGGCAGTGCTTTCTCTTAAGGCTATTAAAAATGATGCAGAATTTTAACCATCTGCTGTACCAGGTACTCTTGGCTGGTGCTGCAGAGCTGTGTCTCTGTCAAGGCAAGAAATTGCAAGGCTTTTTGGAATAAAAAAAAATGATTTTTTAAAGCATTTAAATATTTCGGGAAATAGTGTCTGGAAAGAAAGATCCTTTTTAACTGCGAATTGAGAGATGAACGTTAACAGAATTGAGACATTTCTAGCCTGCTGTGATGGGTTTTTTTCCACCAACAGGGACACAGGTGTACTGCTAGAGCACAGCATACCACTGCTTTAAACGTGTTGTGTGAGCAATATGAGACCCAAGACATGGACAGTGATAGAAGCTGATAATTTTTGTAGCCTTGTGACTGTTGGTTGTTTTTTTTTTCTTCTCAAGGCTTGCTGTGGAAGGGCGCAAGTTGTAGCTGAGCCTAGCAAAGTCATTTCTTACACTTGACCAGCTGCATATGTATGTATAAGAGTAAAATTATCTAGTGAGTAGCATGGAGACTGGCAAGGGAATTAAGTCGCTGATATGGCCTCCTGAACTCTAGTAGTATGTCCAGTGCACAAAGGAAGAATATTTCTAAATAGTAATAGTTGGGAAAAATGTTTTCAAAGTGGTGGGAGTGTAAAGGAGAAAATAAAAGGAATCTTCAGTGTGGTATTCTTCTCATAAATTAGATTAACTGTTGAAGTCCCATGAACAGCAAATTAAATATTACGAATATGGGTAAATCGAAATATAGTGTTAGTCTGGAGTAAGAGCTAAGAAGATTGGAGGTTATTGCCTCATAATTCATCTGTGTATATAAGATCAGTTAGCAAGTTATTGGAAAAAAAAAATATTGTAGTAAAGTATTAGAGGCATGCAGTTCCTTTGAAAACGTAGTTTGGGTTTTCTCTTTTAAGATCTGTCAGTAGTAGATTGTCACATAAAGCCACTGGTTATTATTTGTAACTGTAAGGGCTATATTTTCTTTAAATGAAACATCTACAAATGGATAATAAGAAAGGCTGAAGCTAATGCAGATGCCCAGTGAAACCTTTTTATTCAGCATTTTTTATTTTTTTTAAAAATGAGTATATTATAGATGTCTTGTAGACTAAGTAAATTTTGTTATTTTTAAAGCTGAAGATTGGGGATGTATTTTGTCACCTGTTGCCTACTACAGAAAGAAAAGTGGGGAAAAAACCATACTGATCATGCAGGCTTTTTCACAGAACTTGTTGTTTGTCATTTCATTACTGTTAGATAGAAGAAATAGCCTTTTTTCCCCCCCTCCACTTTTAGGTGCCACGTAAAATTTGCACAATATGTTTGCTTCAAATAGTGCCAGGGAAGCATAATGAGGTGTTTAGTCACAGTTTGGATGTGGTGTTGGTTGAAAACAGTGCAGGAACTGTGGGCTAGCTTTTCAAGGGAATAGTCCTTGTAATCCATGGCTGCCTAAATCCCAAGGTGGTATCCAGGCAATACCGAGACACTAAATTCTCTGTTTGCTTTTTGTTAGGCTGTTATCTGCTGAACGTTTTCCTTTTCTTTCAAGGTCTTCAGTATGGCTGGGGATTTTGGTGTTGTGGTTTGTTGTTTTCTTGGGGTTTTTTTGTTGTTGTTGTTTTTCTTCTGTTAACCCTCGGATTTCTGTTTGCTCCCTTTCTTGCAGAGCATCTCCGTACATGTGAATGCAGACAATCTGGAGTAAGTGTCCTTTTCTGATATAGAATACGTGGATGGGGACGGCTTTGTGGGGTGAATCTTTATAGACCAGAAAAATACTGATGTGCTAAGATTTTCTCCTACTATATATCTGGATTTAAAGGTCAGTGTTGCAGATTGGAGCACTCCAGTAAGAGGAGAGCTACACGTATTGCCTAATATTCTGCAGTTTAGAGAAAAAAGATTTATGCGTGAGTAAACATGTCCACAGATACTGTAGTATTGATGCTATTTTACAAGTTACTAGTGATTTACTCTGTGTGCAAAATCCAGCATTATGCAGGCTTTGAGATTTCCAAACTGTATATTAGAAACCTATTAGGATGTAGGACTATATGGAACTGTGAGCACTTCTCCTAGTAGTGACTGTGTGTCACTTGTTTATAAGAGTGTTTTTCTGTGGTTATGGAATCGTACATGAATAAATATCTAGGAGGGGCTGGAGTTACAAAATTATTTTGGTTTTGGCATTATTTAGTATACTTCAAGTAATACGTGTTGTCATCCCTTAAAACACATCACAATATAACCACAACATTTTTATATTAATATCAATTTACTTTTCAGCAAATAAAATAGCATGAAGCTGTGTATCCAGGTTACATATTTAGTTCTAAATTTAAATAAATAATCAGATCATTTTAATAGTAATTTCACAGTCCTAATGATAGCTGAACAATAATATCTTTGTGCAGTTGTCGGCAAAAAAATGGAGCTTAAGTTGCTGAACCTTAAATACTATATTCTTGCTTTGTTGTTGAATGCTGAAGCTGGTTATTTGGAAATAAGTGTTGTTTTCTGAGCTACTAGAAAAAGTTGGTTTTATCACTTTGTATTAATATTCAGTATTCTCTGGTTAAATAGAATATGAAATGCAGTATAATTACAGTGCCATTTAAATAATGAATTAAAGCCAGCAGATGATACAATATGCAAAACAGTTTATAGCAACAATCAATTTCCATGTAACTATATGTAGTGCCAGCTCATTGATAAAGTAAATTATATGAAATATAACGAGGGTGAGGCCTTGCTGGGTCGTACTGACTATGCAGGGTCATTATTAACTGTGTTAAAGATACCGTGATCCAAATAATTTGTTAATCTGGTTGAGGTTATGAGTGATACATAAGCTGGGAAAATTTTACTCAAATGTGCTGTCTCTTTTTGTTATGTTTTGTTGATTTATTTATTTATTTATTTTAATAAACTCAGAATTAAACAGATTTGCCTGAGTTTCAAATCCATAGAACCCCATGGACTAAAGAGACAACCTCTAGAACGTCTTTCAGAGCTTGTCTTGTGTTGGCATCTGTTACTATTATAAAATAAATAGGCTTGTCTGAAGGTGCTCTGAAAAGCCTCTGATTTCTGAATTTTTCCAGTACCAGTAGAAAACGTGTTAAATGAAATTTTAAAAAGAGATAGAGGGCTTGATTCTGCTGTCAATATAGAACAGTTTTTAATAATGTTTCTTATGATTTGAATAGAGAGCCAAATCAGGCCTACAAAATTTGTTTGAAATGAAACAGAAAATCTAAATATATGTGTGTAAATACATTTATTTGTTTCTAATGCAGCATTGCTGATTTAATTATGTGTATCTGGTGTCCATTAAAAATGTATTTTTTTTTTCAAGGCCTGGCTTAGCAAGTATTTCATGGTCAGTGGAAAAAAATGAGGAAGAGGAGGGTGTGGCTGCCGCTTAGAGGATCTGGCCCTGCAAACGGGCACTAGCTTGTGGAGATGCGGTCCTTCATTGTGATAAAACGAAGACTTCTTTTAGGTAAAACATAAAAAAAATTATTGTAACTCAGAAATCAAGTTAGCATGTAATCATATTATGTCTTATTGCATATTTCTGAAGAATAGTCGCTTGTCTGCACTTGAGCTCGGTGGCTTTATTCACATCTTGTTTTGCCCCAGATTTCTCGACTCCTTCACTAATTGTGACAGGAACAACAAAAACTAGTTTCAGCTTTATAGAGTAATAAGGAAGGTGGTTTGATGTTCGGTTTATTTTGAATACCCAACAAGGGACTCATTCTGTAGACTCTAGAATGTATCTATACCCGCTTAATTTTTATTTCCATGCACCATTATCCCCTGAACTGGCCCATAGACACACAGATATTTTTGGCTATAGTTCTTTATATTATGACAGTAATTACAGGATCACAAAAGCTTGGAATGAGACTTTGAGAATATGTTCAGGTAACTATTCTTGTGGGATAAGATTTTGACAGTGTTCTCTGTAAAACTATATATAAATATATCTATATATAAAAACATAGTTGACAGTTGCTTATTTACAATCTTAATTCTGTGTAATTCATGTTAAAGCTGTTTTGCTGCAGTGGCATTGTTTTATGACTCATTCTTTTCCTCTGCTGCTGCAAATATATTTTGAAAATTTGTGACTTTGTACTGATACCACGAGTAAAGGTGGAGCTGAAGAAACTTCTTCAGTAGTGTAACCACACGCAGGTGTGGTTACAGAATCTGCTCCCTCATCTCCTGTCTTATGTTTGAGCTCATCATCTCTTAATTATGGATCCTTGTTTTCTTTTGAAGAGCAGCAGTGTGTGGGTTGTGGTGAGGTATTATCACAGTCTGGGTGAATTGTTAGCCACAAGACTGAAGGCTAAGTGTAGCAAACCACCATACGAGTGGCATTATCCCAGGATCTGACACACATCTTGGAATCTCTTGTAATTATGAAATTGTTTTTGCAAATAATGATGTGTGGATAGGGAAAAAAGATAATAAAGTACACAAGGAAATAACATTTGTATTGTAAAACAATGCCTTATAATTTGGGTTCTTGCTAATTATTGGCAGAGAGGGGAAGAGCAGGTGGCAAAGTAAACATACATGGTTTTAAGTAGTTTTGTGAAGTTTGAGCGATGCATTGATGACATTGCGTCAGGCACAGTAGCTAGCCTAGAGGATAATGATTTCGCTTTAGTTAAAGTGAGCTTGTCTATTTTTTTGCCATTGCTTTTAGCCATAGGAAACAAAAGTAGAAATTACTGCATTGGATCAGATCCACAGTCTAATTAATGCTAAGTCTGCCCTGACAGTTCTTACAAAGGGCTGATTGGTAGGAGAACGGAGGGTGAAGATGACCAGCATTTGATCCTTTTGGAATACCCTGTCCTTGTCAGAAAGTGAGCCAGCTGGATCCTTTGGCCAATGGCTTTATCATGGCTTTGCGCAAAGGTCTTTGTGGTCTTTCCAGCAAACAATCCCATTTAACGCTATATTTTTGTAGGCTATGAATAGAACTGTAGTCTTTCAGAACCCTACTGGTGTCCCTTAATGATGGACTGTGGCACTGATTTTCGCATGCTCAGCCTGCGCTTTGTAAAATAATGTACTCCCATAGTTTGAATTTACTGCTTATTGAATTTAGCTGAATAATCTCCCATTCAAGACTGCAAGTAGGTGAGAAAGTTGGGCTACGATTCCTGACTTTCGAAGTATGTGTCTCTGTGTTCCCTGTTTCTCATGTGCTCTCTAATGTAAAGGGTTCAATCACTTTATGTCTTTGTATATGGCAGTCTTTTTGTAAATTAAATCATTCTAATCACCTGCCCTTGCACTCCTATTACCTCAGTAGCTTTAATGAGGTAAGGTAAAAAGAACTTTAGACAGCATTCTCAGTGAAGGTATTTTCCTGGCAGGTATATATTTGAAGGGTAATGTTTTCAGTAGAGTATTCTGTGCTTTTTTTGAGTGCATCATAAAACTTGACTTATTTGAATAATAATATACATGAAAACTTTCCTCAACTTGTCATGATGGCACCCAGCTCTTTTTCCCTTTGCTGAGAATGTTGCAATAAGATTTCCTTAGCAATTATAAAAAAAAAAAATACTTACTGTGTTTCACATTTACACAATTTTGTTAAACTGTTCGGTAACCCAAATACGTTCCCCTCACTTGTCGCTTTTGCCACTTTGTTTTACAGCTGATCTTTCCAGACTGCTAACTAAAGTTAAAAGCTGATACCAGCATGGCCTCTGCATGCAACAGCTATTAACCTTTTTCTCCTTAAAATGTCCCTTTATTCCTTCACTTTTAGCTGCTACATTCATTTGTAATCATGACTCCAACTTTCAGACATGATTACTGTTTTCTTTATGGTCTTTATGAGTCACATTATCAAAGCCCTTTGGAAAGGCCAAATAAATAATAATTTCTTCTGTGAATGCACTCCAAGTAAAAAAGATCTACTTTTCATTATGCTAGCAATGTTGCTTTTCTCTCCATTATGTAATCTCTGCTTAGGCATTTAAATTATAATCTTTTAAAGTAGCCTTCCAAACGGTTTGCTAAATGCTAGAATTCATCGGCATGTAATCTGGATCATCATTTGTGGCTATTTTTAAGGAGTGTACCCTTACATTCCTAATAGGAGAGTGCATATCTTTGTTGAAAACCCTGCCTCCACTCCTGCATGTATATCTGGTCCTCAGAATGATTTGCCTTTTAATTTATCCAGTTATTTCAGCACTTTACTTGAAAGAGAATTGATGCATAGGATTTGCTGTCCAGAGGGACCAGAGGAAACAATTTGATCACTTGACTATCATAGATTTTTCCACCTGTATTAAGCCTGATAACTTCTTTTTAAGCTAAAGGTGCTTTTGGGTCAGTCTGGGTTTCTGGGCATCAGGAGATGGAGATATCCAGGAGTATGAGGTAGGGTCCATAGTGCTCCACCCCTGCAAAAAAAAATGGACCGTGCAAGAATTTTGTGCCGAAGTCACGTTTCCTCTGTTCGAGTGCTGTTGGCTGGTATGAAGGTGAAAGAGAACTGGAAAATTAAAGGCTAGGAGGTATAATCTTGAGCTTCCACTGGAAGAAGTAGTGGGTATGCAGCATTTGGTTTTTTTACCCCAGGTCAAGAACCTAACTAACAACAAATGCTAATGTGGTCACACAGGGCGAGAAAGGGTGAGCTGACTCTTTTGCAATGACTAAATTAATCTCAAGGTCATAATCAGCTGTTATCTTTTCTGCAGTGTTTTTCCTTCTCTTTATTCACTTGCTTTGTTTCCCAGTACTATTTCAGACTTGCCAGACAACTGATGTGCAGTCTTCTTGCTTCTAATATATGTCAGTAATTGTCCTTATGTCTTTGGTTCAGTCCTTATGCTCCCAATCTCCATTTTTAAATATTACTTTCTGAGTATGTTCTTTGTTTTAGCAGTTTTAGCTCAGTGGTTTTGTTTTTTTGGAAAAGGTACCTCTTTGCCTCAACTTATTACAGAGCTTTTCTCAGTACCCGGGTTGCCCTTGTCCACCTACTAATTCTATTTCTAGACATTTTTTGCCCTTTTTTTTCTTTTTTCTTTTTTCCTGATGGATATGCTATGCCTGCATAATTTTTCATGCATAAAAGCAGAGTGTTTCCCGTGGAAGTCAATGGGAAGGTCTGATACAGTACTGCATTGTCATGTTGTATGTTTATTTCCAGATAGCTTATTTTAAATGCCTGCTGTATGTTTTTGGTTTTCACTAGGTGCTTGTTTTGCTCTGGATGCAGGCTTTTCTGAACTTGTCTGTCAAGGCTTTCCATTTTCCCTCTTCACTGTTCTTTCTTTGACTCCTCATACATAATAAAGCCCAGTATGATTATGTTAGATTTTGGGGAACAGCAATCACTGGAAACAGTATTACTAGATTCAATTGGTCCAGACACAGAAGTGGACAGATGAGATAATGTAAGAGAGAGTTATACCGAGTGCCAGCTTTTCACCCACCTGCGGTGGGAATAACACCCATCATGATGCAAACACTTGGTTTGGAAGTTTCTTCTTCATGCCTGACCTATGTTGTAAGCTGTTGAGACCCATCTGGGCTAAACTCTGTGCTCCCCAGTGGGACATGTATGCTAAGAAGGCTTTCTCCTTTTGGTTTTCCTGCAGAGAGTAAGTTTCCCTCTCTTTCTGCTGCGGTGAGAAAAGATCAGAAACCGTAGGAGCAAGAAACAGCAGTGGTGGGTGAAGAAGGGAGGGATTATTTTCACAAACAGAGGGAACATAATAAGGCAAATGTAGCGTTATTTTTATTGGATACTCAATTTCATTTAGCTGCTCAGATTCTTTTCAAGAAACATTTGAATTGTATGGGTTTCTGCTAGAAGGAATCCTGCAAATGGGGGAAGTGACCTATCAAATGTCCTGAAGAGGAGCGCCGAGAATCTTCCTTTCGTGTCCTACCTGATACTTGTGGCTGCAGGGCTAGCAGAAGAGTCGGAAAGGGGCAGCGTGAGTGCAGGCTGGGTATAATGAGACCCCCACTTGCCACGCGTTACACATTAATTCATGTTTCTAGAGACTGGAAAGCTGCGTGTATTGTTGTGGATTCAGAAACAGCTACTTTGCACAAAGTATCTGGGGATCGAAGGACACCCTCTCAGCCCATGTAATCCATGCAGTGAACTCCCGTACGGTGCTGCTATAGGACCTCAGTTTTTTGAGTCTGGCACTCCTGGGCCTCCTTTCAAAGTCAGCTGTCGCAATGGGTGATCTAGTGCTGATTTCAACTGCATTTAGCCCCTGTGGGGTTTGTCGGTGGTGCTGAGCTCCCTGCGCCAAATACTTTGATCAGCTTGGACCCCCTGCCTGGCTCTATTCCTATTATTTTCTCCTGGAACCTCTAGCAGCGTTCAGCTTCATCAGAAGTGTTTCTGCCTGAGGGTAGAGAAGGGAAAATATCTCAGTCTAGACCACTCCCTTCCACATGCTCATTTTCTCCCATCCTGGCTGAGTAACTGTTGGGAACATCTGCATCACAGTGAGCGATATCACTGCAGATGAGGAAACCAAGGCACAAAGCGAACGTTGGGATCATCCCTGTTTGGTCCCCATGTGTTGCCTGATCTAGTTGAGAGGCGTCCCTGCCCATGACAGGGAGGTTGGATTAAATGATCTCTAAGGTCCCTTCCAGCCTAGGCCATTCTGTGATTGCATGTCTATGATCTGGAAGGCCAGTGGATTAGAGACGTGAGTGGAAAGGAGACGATCCAGCATGCTGTCTAATTTGCCACGTTGCCTCCCGTATGCTACCAATGCAGCATTAACGTAGCTGTTTCAAGAGATGCTTCTGGTAATGTATCACACATTAATAATGATGTTTTAAGATACTATTAACAAGTTAGTACCAGAAAGCTTAACGGCCCAGAGAGGTGCTTTTTTAGCCTGATTAAGCCAACCTGTCAGCATATTTGAGTTCTCACAGGCGGCATGTGTTCACTTTATTTTCCTTGTTTTCTCCTTTGCACGTGAACCATCCTGGAGTTAGCAACTGCCTGCAGCAACAGGCTACTCTTCTTATTATCCACATGGTACAGGGTATTTTAAGATTCACATTTATAATGGCTGCAAAAGATTACACTTTATAATAACCATTTTGAGACCCAAACAATTTTATAAATGGACTCAAAACTTTTCAAAAGGAGATATAAAAGAAAAAAAAAGCGTTGATAGTTTTCGCTTAAAAGCATTTTTGTAACTTTAAAAATACCTTCAAAACAGCAGGCTAGCTGTGCAGGGATTAACCTGGCTTTGGAAGGAAGACCACATGAAGTTCATAGGTTCTTTTTCTCTGGAATCGATGTGCCATTTTGCTTTGGCAGCTTAAGGTGTCTCTATTTTGAAGAGGGGGAAGTCAAATGATTTAGTGACTGAAGAGAGTTGCCACTTGCGTGAGCTCCATCCCTAGGGATATGACCTTTTTAATCCTCTTTAGTTAATGTATTGGTGATCTTTACTTAGGCAGAGTAAACAGTGCTGTTCGGAACAAAGGGGAGGTCATGCTTCCTGCATTACACTCTGACCCCGGGGTCGCGGCCTTTGTTCCCTTCTCAATGGGAATTGCTCTCAGAGGGCCACCACAAAATGGAGAACTAATTTAGGCACGTGCTGGCGGAGAATGGCAGAGTATCAGGTTTGCCTCACCCCAACCTCCCAAGTGTGCGGCAGTCACGGCAAGAGTAAAAGTCAAAACTGTTTCAAAGAGGATGTATTAGCTCTTTACTTACCGATGGCTGTGGCACTTAATCCCTTGTTGAACTAGATATATTGCTTTGGTTTCCCCCTGTGCTGCCAGGAATTCGATTTCTCTGGTTTCAGCCCGTAAACTTTGAGTTGTGTTGGTTTTTTTTTTCCCCCCTCCCTCACTGTACTGTTCAAAATGACGAAGCATTAGACTAGTGAAAATTAGAGATTTTTTTTTTTTTTTCTCTTAAAAGAAAGAGGGAAACCACATGGCAGTTGCAGCATTGGACTTAGGCCTCTGAGGTCTCAGAATAGGCATTGTTTCTCACCCCGTAAAGAAACGTGGTGCTGTGTCCCAGCAGATTGTATTCGTCACCTTTTCCATAACATTTTCTTCATGTTGCACTGAGTAATACACAAAAGCACACAGAGCCCCATGAAGCCGAGCATGGTGAGTGTGGGGTACTAAGCCTGAGCGAACTAGGATGCCCTCACATTTATCATTAATTTTATTCAAAAACACGGACTTTTTTTTTTTTTTGGCTTCTAAAGTAACTCATGGCAGAGTGTAATGCATCTCATTTTTAGTTGTAGTGGAGATAAATTATTGGGAAGGCTCGCATGTAGAAAACCATCACCTTTCTGTGAAAGTTTATTATTTTTCATCTATATGCTGCTGTTTGCTCAGCTGTAAAATCTGTGAAATAAAGTAATTCAATTGTAAACACGTATCTTCAGTCAAAATACTGCTTTTCCACATTTCTTCCTTCTATCAACCAAAAAAAAAAATGAAAAGAGCCCTTAATTGCTGATGACAGCCAAGTTGTGTAAAACACAGCAGGGCTAACTGAGCACAAGAGATGTGTGTGTATTGGGGAGAACATACAAGGTTGCCATCACAAAAATAAGTTATACTATGACAGTAAGCTTTGAGGCTTCTGTGGCTGTTGACAGGAGTAGGATTGAGGTAAAAATGTGTATGACAGTAAATTTCAGCTCTCAGCCTTGAGTATTTCTGGGTTTACTGGGTTTTTATTTTGTTTGTTTGTTTTTGTTTCCCCCCCCCTCCCATTTTATACTACTATAAATCCCTGCAAGAGTCTACCCTACTGATGTAACGGAGCACAGGGTGGGTTCACCTGATGTTCCTGCTGGTTTAGGGTACAATCCTGCAGATGCTTGCTGCTGTGCTGTTCGCACTTGTGTTTCTCTTGACTCCTTTTAGACTGCTCCAGTACCGAAGCAATAAGCCATCTGACAGATGCTTTCTGGTCTGTATCTTATGTACGGTTGTGGGCACCTCTCGTGTTCAGCCCACCCTTGCTGAGTTGGGGGGCTTAACCACGCTGCAAGCGTCTCAGTCCTGCCCTGGGGCCGGGAGATCCCCAGCGCCACCGCCTTGCCCAAAGCATCCTTCTTGCCAGGCTTTTCCACAGTGTGGGGCAGGGCTGGACAGAGAGCCTGGGGTAGTACTCTCCTGCGTTTCGTTACACAGGTTTGCCTTCCGTACCAAACTCTTCTCTCTGGAGAAGAGAGAGTGTGCCATTTTTCTTAACTGTTGCAAGCTTCCAAGCCTTTTTTTTTTTTTTCCCCTCCCTCCTTCAGATTATGTGCCGTAATACGGATTTGCCCAATATAGAATACTGTAGCTCTCTTTTGTGTAAGACAGCAAAATTTTCTCTCTGTTCCTCTCTTCAATTTGTTTTCTTTACATTCCATTTCAAGTAAAACGTTATGTTTTTCCCTTGGTTTTCTAGAAGCCGTACTATTTAAACAAACACTTGTAATAACCTACTCTTAGATTTAGGAGTCCATTCTGTAATATAACAAAATAAGCTCTTTAAACAGAAGAAGCATCCAGGCAACTGAAACATCATGCCCGTGCAATGAAAAGTTGCATTCAGAGCTGAGCCGAACGTGAAGAGCAGAGCTAGTACGTGAGCAGCAAGTGACACTGACTTAGAGCAATACTGAGACCAGCTCTTCTGTCTCCCTTATTCGGTACCCGAGATTCCCAAAGTCCACTAGCTTTACCTTGTAAATAAAGCCACAGGGGAAAGGTATGTTTACTATATCCATTGTCGATTGAAAATAATATTGTCAGGTCAGCATACGTATAGTCTTCACTTGTGTTACTTAATTAATATGTTTACTAGTGAAAATACAAGGTTCATCCCCTTTCACGGTGTGCTCGTCAGTACTAGTATTACTTTTCTGTTATCTGCAGGATTTTAAAAACTAGAGAGGGTGTCAGTGCAAAGTCCGTTGCATTTATTTTGGGTTTGTTTTTTTTTTTGCCTTGAAGCATTGATATGGTTGTGCTTTGTTTGGAGGTAATGAGCTGTAGAATAATTTTAAAATGTGGATAGCTGCTTAGAGTTTAAAAAAAAAAAGTAAAGAAAATATTCAGCCAGTATTCAAATATTAAAATATTTATTTTTCCTCAAAAAGATACTGGAACTTTATAGTATGTGCTTGCTTGAAAGGAAAACAAATTTTTCTCAGTGTATGTTTTGTATTTCAACTGCAATATGATAATCTAAGATGTCATAGTAGAAATGCCTGTTCTAAAGGAGGCTGCTTATTGAGTGGAGCCTTTTGGAAATTTTTTGCTTTGAATGTTCCTGACTCAGATCTCAAGATTTTTTATTTTCTGCTTTTGCTTCACTGTTTAAAGAAGACCTTTTTCTCCAGCAAAGTGTAGATTCATAGAATGAGCAGAGAATAATCCGTTTTACCATGTGAACTTGATTCCTTGGCGTTTTTATTTCTGGTAGTGATCTCTTCAGCTAGTGTACCTGTAAAGCTTAATGGTTAAGACTTTTCTAATTTCCTAGACAAAGACTTTACTGCAATTAGGAATATGAACTTCTGTATTATTTTTCTAAATTCACTTTATCAAAATTGTTTCCAAATGTGACCCCTACAGAGATAACAAAGGAAGAACCATTCTTATTTCACAGTCACCTCTGTTAAGCAGCTGTTAAACACCTGTCTATTCCGCTTTTAATATTAAGCTATTTCTATTACTCCACTGAATTCCTTGATCCTTTGCACAATGATTTGCAATATGAGCTTATCTAAGGAGAGAAAAAAAAAGAAAACTTAAAAAATAGTCTTGTGGAACATAGGTTTGCTCAGACTTCAGATAGACTATGGAAATTACTGAGTATTCTTTACTTTTTGGAGATAAATATTTTTCTGAACACCGAACTGATGAATATATTTAGGCCCAGCGCAAGCCAACAAAAATCATTTGAAGTAAATGCTTATTTGCCCAGTTGTTTTCTGGTGAAATCTCTTCTGCCTCTTTTCATTGCATACTTGACTAAAAAAGAAATATGTGGAAGTTTCAAAATGCTCCGTGGCTACAGATAGCTGCGTATTGTCCATTTATATATATGTGTGTGTGTGTGTGTGTGTTTTAAATAAATATCAGGGTGAGCAGAAAATACAAGACAGACTTCAGTTGCACCTGTAAAAATAAAAATGCTACTTCTGTGTGAAACTGCATTGCTATGTTTTTCTGTGGTATGAGGCTACCATTCTTACGTTTTTCACTGGTATTACCCACTTTGGAAAGAAAAATACGTGACAGCCTCAAAATGGCGTTCCCTGTTAGGAAAGGGCAAAGACCTAAGCTGGAATAGCAGCACAAAATGGCCTTTTCCAATAGATTTCCAATAAATTTCTTAAACTGATTAGGCTCTTGGCCATTAGCTGGCCAGTAAAATCTGAAAAATAATGTATGAAATCTGATATTCCTATTAAAGTCTCCCCCTGTACATAGGGCATACCCAGCTGCTATACAAGCACGTGTGTAAATACAGTATTAAAGCAAAATTGTGTTTCTCAAGTCCCTATGGTGAATCTTAAGTGTATCTATTTTGCTTTGTGCCAAAAACACAGAGCACTGCCAGCTGAGTGCTGGGATAACGTTTTGATCTATGTGTGCAGGGCTTTTTTTTAGACAAAGTCCCTGATCTTTATGTCAGTCTCCCTAGTTGTTTCGGATCTGGAAGAGTGAGGTCTTACATTCAGGTAGCTATGGATAGTGAGTTAGTTGTACGTTCTCTGCATGTAGTGATGAGTTGTTACAATAACGTTGAAGGGGCAAAATTACTGCTGATGTAGTGCTGTTGTGATCAGCTTCTTTTGTGTGGTACTTATGCTGTGTTTTAGGTATATTGGCATTTTTAAATGGTGTGTTTATTGGTGTAACTAGAGAAAAAAATAGTCCCGAACCATGATTTTCCTGTTATAATTCAACTGTAACCCTTTGTTAGTAATCTTTGGGCTGCATTACTGAATTACTGTGATTTCTAGTGAGCAGTATTATGTAAACTGAATATTTATTTACAGTCTTACTCTAATAGTATTCTTACTTATTGCGTTTTTGTAACGTGAGACCATAAATGCACACATACACATATGTATCTGTCTCATGTACAGGTCTACCATATTGCACCCAGGACACGTGTGTGGGCACACACATGCAGAAGGGACAAAGTATGTGATTTTTGTTAAAACGGTTGTTGGGGGAAGGGGAGATTGTTTAATTCTCTTACGAATGGATAATGGAAGTAATATGGGCTTTAGATGACAATTTTGCTTTTGGTGTTTGGCTTCAAAATTTTTTGAAAAGCAGATGTATTTCTAATTGAGTCAAGGGGAGTTCACCGTTTTGAACCAAGTCTCGCTCTCCTGTTGCCAAGAGGCGAAAAGTATCTCTGGCTTCTTTTCCCTGCACAATTTTCATGTTAGGTTACTTGTTTGCGCTAGAAAAAACTGTGCAGGTTTCCTGAAATTTTTGGTGGACCAAGAAAAATTCATTGCATTGCATTTCTGTTGTTAATGTTTTCTGGAAATATACATTTAATAGTTGACCTCTTAAAATTTCAATCCTTTTATCATCCATCTAAAATCTCTAGTACAAAATATTCACGTCTTAGGAGAAAATGGTTAAATTTGAAACTTGAAATTTCCATGGATTAGTCACTGATGTCTCCTGGGAATTTTCAGTGTTCTGAAAAGGAAGTGTTTTTAAAGAACTGGAAAACAGTTCACTCAGTAAGTCTGGAAGCAGCTTTTCACAGTTCTCCATTTTTAATCCAT
>NW_009706072.1:0-2070 GCF_000703405.1 Apaloderma vittatum | reverse complement strand
CCCCCCCCCCCCCCCCCCCCAGTAATGCCAGTGTTATCATTCATCTTTTACTTTATTGGTGTAGATAGCATGGTAAAAATTCCATTGAATGTTTTCCTTGTAGGAGTGTTTGTATTGGTTTTGTCAGGTTGTAATAAACCTCATTAAAATAACCTTTATTAAATTATGGCATACATTTAATCTGCATAGATGCTGATGCATCTTTTAAAAGGCAAAATGGAAAATTATTTTAAAAAAGGATTTCTTTTTTTTTTTTTTGCAATAGACTTCTGGCTTGCTGACAATGCTGAAATGACCTTCTCTTTAAAAGAAAAAAAAATTTCAAGCCATGTATTTTTTTAAGGTAATAAAACTTAAAGGTCTCTTCTTTCTGTGTGAGCAGAAACGCTTCTTTTCAGAGTGTGATGCTCTGAGTTGAGGCCTTGCTGCTGCATCTGCTTTGGGGTCCCAAAGCTGTCGCCTCGCCACCTCTCCTCGTGCCGTGCCTTTCTCCCAGTCTGTATTTTTGGGAGGGGAGCAGTTGCTCCTTCACATTTTCCTAACGTCCTTTCGGCGTATTGTGTCGTTTTTATCGAGTGTGACGTGTGTGGGCATAGATCATGGAATGCTTAAACGTGTCTCTCTCTGTCGGAATAGTTCTTTCTGGACAAAGGAAATAGAGAATCACATGTGCATGTGACATTTTGTTTACTGAAACTGAAAAGTAGCAGAATGCTCTTAAAAGCTGAATATGTAAATTTAGGCATCTCTTCAAATTGTAGGCAACTTAATAATGCAAGTGTGACAACTTTAGTAAGTATAACATGACAGGCAGGAAGAAGAAACTCAAATGATTCTCAGGAGGACGGTTCATGGAACACAAATTGTATGAAGTATTGAATTGAAGGTGGTGTTCCTTTTTTTTTTTTTGCAACTATAATTTAGACCTGGAGCTGGTATAAAGAATATAGAAGCCTGTATTATCTGTCTAGATAAATTCACAAATACTTTCAGTAGATTCATTATTCCCTTGGCACTGTATTTTGTTATCATAACAAAAATGTGTCAATATCGTTAGTATTAGGAATTATTTTTTTTTCCAAGATGAAGTATTTATATTTACCAGTCTGTTACAGTGTGAAATTCCAGTGAAATTCCATTTTAGATAGCCAGGCTATGTAGATCAATCTTAAGATGCACCTTATGTACCATATATTTTAACTTTAACAGGCTAAGGAGAAAGATTAGCTTGAACTGCAAAACTGAAGTTGGCTACACGAAATAGATACGATACTGATGTTCAGCTCATAAACAGATCACGTCCCTGTGAATTCTGTATCTACAACCATTTTGAATTCAGTGTCTCTGTGTACTACGTAATTGCAACTGTGCTAGGCTATGTTACCATAATGGACATACCTTTCCATTTTTATACACTTTATGCAAATTTTTCATTTTTGCTAAGATCATGCTACCGAGATACTACTAAGGAATTTCTCCTGTATGTCATTTTTGTTCCCATTACAGTTCGATTTGTCCAGGACCGTAGCACTCTGTTGTAACTAAAAAAATAAATACTCTTAATATCAGAGAACTTTGTCGCTGGATGACTCTTAAACCGGTTTAAAAGCCTTTAAGTACTTTCTGATATCAAGATATTTAAGTAATTTATGACACAAAGGTATTTTAATCCCCTTTTTGACCTAAGAAATTTTAAGCTTTCATTACAGACTTCGTCGTGTACATTTGCTTACATTTTGCAGTTTAATTATTATTCCCTGAAAATTAACATTATCTTAAAAAAAAAAAATATTCCAGGTTGTGAGGTTTATTTTTTTCCCCTCCACCTCTGCTAGCTATTTCTGCGAGGCACCCACTTTTCAGCAGCAGAGGCCTCGTTCTTAAAAGGAACAACCCAGGTAGCAAATTGTCGCTCCTCCTGATGCCAGGAGAGGAAAAAGCATTGCCGGGACAAAGTTAGCCGCGGCAGGAAAAACTAGAAATGTCAGTCAGGGCCGCAGGTACGGAAAACACCCGGTGGTTTAAAAAATAATAATAATAAAAAGAATCCCTGGCGTGTTTTTCTCTCCG
>NW_009706071.1:351-7025 GCF_000703405.1 Apaloderma vittatum | reverse complement strand
TGTTTATCTTCCTCTCCGGCGTTGCTTGTTTTGATGGCACATCCTCCTCCTCCTCCTCACCGGGCCCCGGGGTCGAGCCGTGAACCCACCGCGCGTCCTGTTTGCCGAGGTCCCGCGCTCGGCTTTGCGGAGGTGCGGAGCAGCCGCCCCCAACGTGCGCCGACCACGGCAGATAAAAATACTCAGGGTAGAGCATCCTGGGGCGCGAGGGCTATATTTGAACTGATGGTATCAGGGAGTTTGTCGCTGGCATACTTGTCCCTGTCTTACCCTGGGTGGGGAGGCAAAGCGCTCCATGGACACCCTGACCCCACTTCCCCATGGGAGCCAGACCAAGGGCTCTGGCAGAAGCTGTGTCACAAAACGCTGACCACAGCCAAGCTGCAGCAAGCTCTCAAAACCCACAGGTGGACATCCTGCACTGCCCCTTAGGGTCATCCCTGCAACCCAAAGGGACACCTGGGGACAAAACACCCCCAACCCACTGGGTCCTGTGCTGCTGGGAAGGGTGCTGGGGCAGCCCCAAGGCACTAAGCTCTCTCCAGCCTCCTGCTCTTTCCCCTCACGGTGTGAACCCCTGGGCTTGCCAATAAAAGCTGCCAGCTTTGCCTCGGTTCGTGCGCGGCCGCCGCTCTCCCTCCAGCTCTGCCCAAGCCCAGGCAGCTGCTCAGCAATGAACTCTTGCCAAAAACGGCGTGTGTGAAAGCGTCGTTTCCTAAATATATAAATATTCCCAGGGCTTTGCTGGAAAACTCCCCATGATTAGTTAAAATGCCCTAGACAGCCAAGTGCACTCAAGTCCAGGGAACGGGCATGTCTAAGCCGAGAAGCCACGTAGCTCTGCCCTGGGGGACTGGTAGGTCCTTTCCTCTCCACAGGGAGATGTAGAAAAGGTTTGGGAAGTGAGCAAAGTGCTTTCTTGCATCCTGCCAGCCCTGTGTCACACCATCACAATCCCTTTCCAGCCAGGAGATGCTTACCACTACCAAACATCCACAATCTGAAGACCTGTTTCCCAGAGGGAGAGGTTGGAAGAACCATCAGACCTCTCCTCCTAACCTCCTGCCCGCTGATGTACAACCATCCACATCCCAAGACCAAGCCCAGCAACTTGGTTTTCTTCCAGGCAGGCTCCCAGCCCTTTTTTGGAGACATCAAGAGATGGAGGATCAACCACTGCCCTTGGGAGCATGCCTCGATCACTAATTGCCCACGGGAGCAAACCCAAGTGCCTCCATCCTAGCTCAAAATTGCCTGGCTCTGGCTTTCAGTGCCTGGCTCATGCTCCGCTTCTCTCTGTGAGATTAAAGAGGCCCCTTCACTAACCAGCATTTTCTCCTTGTAAAGACCCTCACGCACTGTAATCAAGGCGCCTCTCAATTTTCTCCCCGATAAGCTCGACAGAGCTCTTCCCTTCCAAGTCTTTCAATGCCAGGCTCAGCCCTCAATTCATTCCTGTGACTCCATGCTGATTGTCCGGCGTCTTTTTGAAAACCCAGACAAGTGAGTCGGTTACAGCGTTCCCGGCTCTCTGCGGCATGTCCTGAAGGACCTCAGCCCCTGGTGCTGCTCCTTCTGGAGATGGCAAACGGAGTACTAAATTGCCTGGAGGCTCTGAAATACCTGCCCAGAGACAAGAAGATCATCCAGCCCACCCTTCTACTGCAGGAAGAGAGGGGAGACTGGTGTCAACAGCTGGTTTTGGTGGCAGAGAGCTGCAAAACCCTGTTTGGTGTTCCTCACCAACACAAGACCTAGGAGGTGTTTGGAGAACCAACAGGGTACTGCATTCAAACCAAAGGCAGCAACGGCTCGCATCTCACATCTCATTGCTGCAGGATGGGCCAAAAGCATTATCATCAGGTTTGTAAAGCAACGAAACAAATACAGAGAGGACAAATGCCCCCAGGCAGATGTAAAAGACAACTGCAGCTCTCCACCATCCTCTCCCCCATGGCCAGTGCTCAGACCTCACTGTCAGGGAATGCAGAGGGGTGAGCATCTCCCAAATATACCCATTCCCCGCTCCGGCCCCCAAGACTCTGCTCCTGGAGCATTCTCAGGACACACAGCACCAACTGCCCTCCCATCCTGTAAATCTCTGCCAGATGAGCTTCCCACAGGTTGCTTTTGCAAGGCTCTGTGCAAAGCAGCGTCACTCCCCTCCTCCCACCCTGCACTGCCGAGCACCTTCCCCTACGTCCATACCCTAAAAGCTCTTGGAGGTGACATTCGTCTTTAGCAGATGTTGTTCAGCTGACCCTTGGGCAAAGACACACTTCCCTGAGCCTGGAATATCAGCCTGCATCCCTTCAGTGGCAACACCTAAACATTTACTGATGGCTTCTGCCATGCCTGCTCCAGTATCAATCATTTTACCACCTCCAGCTACTAATAAGCTTATCCCATTGCTGGGAGCTTGGGGTTTTCTCCTACTATGCTAAATAAAACCCTTTCCTTCAGTCCTTCACCATGATTTTTCCCTGATGTCTTCAGCTTCTGTTACCCATTTTCTACACTTCATAATTTCTAATTTATATTGATTGCTATCTACTCCCGCTCTCCCATTTGTTATAAACTGCTCTTTTATTTCTAATTGCTGCCTTCACTTCACCGCTGAACCAGAACGGGCTCTCAGCCAGCGCTGCCCTCTTTCTTGATTGTGGAATTGTGGCTTTTTGTGGTTCTGAAATTCTTCTGAAAGAGCTTACCATTTTCATTCACATTTTTCTATCTAAATGTTTCCTCTAAGCTTATTTCACTCATAATTTTCCCCCTGCTTTGGGAAATTAGCCCTTTCAAAGCATGAAGGATATAAATTACTCTTTAGGAATGTCCTTTCTTTGCCCAGGGTGAATATAATCTGGTCATGATCATCAGTCCCTAGGCAACCTCCAAGTTTCAGTCCAGAAGTGAATTCATTTCTATCCATCATAACTGGGGGAAACGAAAGTTGCACGGGATGCAACGCTTCTCATATGAAAGAGGGATCAGCTTTAATTTTTAGAAACTCTGCAGATGGTTTATTGCTGGCTGTGCAAGCACATCAGCATGTGTCTCGCAAAGCAATGTACTCTCAAAGCCCATGTGGCACCACGGATGCCCTGGCTGACTCCTTAGTCCCCAGCAGACATCACTGCTCCCTACTTGCTGTACAAGCACAGGAACACTCAGAAGCATTCTGATTCTTTTTTCATTGATGGGCATCAATAATTTCTGATCTTACCACATCGGTTTGAATCTTTTTAGCGCTTCTGTGAATATTTCCAGTAATGAAAAAGGATCAGAGGAAAGATTCATTCCTCCCAGCCCGTTTCTTCAAAGCACATGTCTGATTTCAGAGCTCAGCACGTCAAGGGGAGACACAGCACAGATAACAGGCTGAAAGGCACTTGTCCCCACAGTGGACCATGGCAAAGCCATCCCTAAAAGCAGCAGTTGAACCAAATGGAGCTCATGGCTTGTCCTCATACACCTGCTCTCTGACTGCCATCAGCACCAGTGTTTCAGGCCCACAGCAAGGGCAGGAGGCAGGTGAGGACACTCCAGCAACAGTATGCTCCCACGGAGCAGCCAGCCCAGCTTGAACCTCCCAGCAGCCAGGCAGTGACAAAAAATGGTGCCACATTCCCAGGCGAGCTCTGCTCACCCTGCAGATCAGGTGCAAGGACACAAGGAGGACCTTGGGAGAGCCAGTGAGCATTACCACTTTCCAGGCGAGTTGGGCCATTTCTATCAGCGCCCCAATCCAGCCTGGCACACTTCAAACTGTGGCTGCTGGTGCCAGCACCCCACTATCCCTTTGTCAAAGCTGGGAGAAATTGTCCCACTCCTTACCTCAGTCATGAAGTTCTGCTGAAACGTCTCCTCCTGGAAGGGCTCTGTCCGCAGGCGGTCTGCAAGGGAGAGCAGGGATCAGCCTGGGCAGATCTGACCAGACCTCCTACCCTGTCTTCCACTTTTCCTGCCCATGAGGTGTGCGGGCTGCACGGGAACAGCTCTAGCACACTCGTCCCAGAGCCAGCTGGAGAGCCCAGCAGGCTCCTTGGGTTAGGGACGCATCACCCAGTTGATAGAAGGTGCAAGGACCACAGGGAAGTGGGAGAATAAAGCTGAGGCTGTTGATGTACATAGCAGCCAGGTAGCAGAGACCAGAGCCCATCCATGCTGCTCCCAGAATTCTCCCGCACAGAGGAAGAGGGGACAGTGGCAGAACATGCTCAGCACCAGTCCCAGATCTTACAGCTTGAAAGAGCTGCCTTGCGTCTGAGCGCCGTGGGACAGGGAACTGCTTGTCTCTAGCTGCTTTTCTGGAGGACAGAGCCAGTCTGTGTCCTCCTCTCGCAGGACAGAGACAAATCCTTGTTACAGCTCATTCTGCTCTGCGTCTCATTCAAAACACTAATATTTCCCCATCATTGCCAAGACATTGTCTGAAGAAGCACCTGGCCAGCCTTGCTCAGCTTTACTGGTGCAAAGCTTCCTACCAGCTTCCTGCCCAACCCAGGCAAGGGACAAGAGAGGCCACCTGCCCACCAGCATCAGTGCCTGCACCCAAATCGGGTTGTCCTGGCTGCTCCAAGCCCTGGAGAGCCAGCAGGCAGCAGAAGAGGAGGGGTCACAGCCAGCTGACGCTGCTTTAGTGCAGCTGCAGGGCAGCTCCAGGCTCTGGCGGTGGGATACCTGCCATGGACCACATCGCCTTCCTGGCAACGATACGTAAGTCAGGGCTGACCCCCATCAGACCCCAAAGCCCACAGGGCGAAGTTCCCATGGAAGTGCAGGTATTGCCCCTGGCAGCAGGACATGGCACAACACAGACCCAAGAAACAGTGCCCAGCCAACCTCCATGGGCAGAGGACAACCCCCCCAGAAGGTAGCTTCCCCAGGCAGGTCCTGGCCCACATCCTCTACTATGGCCAGGTGGGCTGGATGCTGGAGGGACACCCATGTGCACGGCTGTACTTCCCACAGTGGGGAGAGACGGGAGCCCCTGGTTGCAATTCAGGTGCTTCATCAGCTACTGCTCTCAAGTAGGGAGCCTGACACCGCTCCAGAGCTGGCCCTCCCTGGCATTCCCGCTGGCTCCTGGGGAGCGGCCAGCTGCTCTCGGCAAAGCAGAGAGCCCCTTGGCAACTCCCCAACTCCTCCAGCTACTGTCAAGGGCCCTTCCTCCCCCAGCTCTCCCCAGGGGCTGCTCCTACTGTCTCGCTGCCGGCACGGCTGAACATGAAATACAAGCCTGGCTGGGTGATAGCCAGAGGGAGCAGAGCACGCCAGCCCTGAGCTAAGGAGGAAATTTGTACCCTGCTCACTCCTCTCTTGACCTCGGGCATCCCTCCTCACCTCTGCTGAGAGTGGCCCCACTCTCCCTGTAGTCTTCGATCTCAGCATCCTTCTGGAGCAGGAGGGAAGTCAGCTCTTGCACCTGGTAGTGCAGCGCCAGGCTCATCCGAATCAGGGGCCGCACAAGGTGACGGCACACCTAGGATGGAGAAGGGACACTAGGGAAGGTCCAGGGAGGTGCACAGCTGTCCCTAGAGGGGTCAAAGCAGGGCAGCCAGCAAGGGCCTAGCAAGAGCTGCATCACAAGTCCCAAAGGGCTCCCCAGGATACCCCACATCTCACCCACATCCAGTAGGAAACAGTCAAAAGACACGAGCTGGGAGAAGGGAGAACAGATGCTGCAGGACACATCCCTCCACCCCAGTCCCATTCTTCCATAACTGTGGGCTGCAGCAGGGAAGAGTTTGGATAGGAGAACCCAGTAGGGATAGGGCGAAGGCGTAGGCAATGCTCCACCTGCTATTTGGGATGCAGCAAGAGGCAGAGAGACCCCCATATGCCAACCAGGCCCTCCCCACAGCTCTGTGCGTTGTTCCTACGCGGTGAACAGGCACAGCGGGACCAAAAAAATAGGAAGACCTGAGGTGTCAAACTGAGGCTTGAGGAATGTGAGGTGCTTTCCTAGGGAGGCAAAATCAGAAGCAGAAGGGATCCCAGCCTGCATGACTCTGCAGGCAGCAGATCTCCATTGCACCCCACCAGCACCCACCCTTAGCTGACGGCTACACAAAGCCCATGCAGAGCCCTTGGCACATCCCCTGCCCTGGAGCCAGGTTGTCCATGCTAACGTCAGCAGGTTTATCTTTGGGATGTATCAATTCTCTACAGCCTGAATCAGAGTCCTCTGAGCTGCCATCATCATCAGAATCCGTTTCTCACTTGTTTGCCACCTTTTCAAGAAGAGCAGGAATCTTCTGAACACCAGACAAATCGTTCTTCAGTCCTTTCACAGTTTGGTAGAGAATGTTCCATTGCTGCACACTCAATGTCATACTCCTGGCCCACCAGGCACACAAAGCAGCCTCCTGCCTGTTACATCCCGCAGCCTCCGAGAGGGTATTTGGGATCCCCTCACCCCATCACATCCCTTGTCTTTGTGGCCAGGCTGAGCAAACAGGCAGCAGACACAGCGCTGCTCACAAAGATTTCTCACTCCTGCAGCGAGCCCACAGTGGGCTCCATGTCCTGCTCTCCCCCAGGTACAAGCCACAGAGGTGATGGCCATCACCCACTCATGTGCTCAGAGGGCACAATCCGCAGCAGAGCTGGGAGGGGGCAAGTAGTGGTTTGCCAGATGGGGTCTGTGCCTGCCTTGGGGCCCTGGCTGG
>NW_009706071.1:0-303 GCF_000703405.1 Apaloderma vittatum | reverse complement strand
GCCCTCCACCTGCTTCCGACCTCATGGGTGCCTTGCAGACATCCAGCACCTTCCCAAGCAAAAGGAGAGGAGGGACTACCAACCGAGAGCTTGAGTTTTGCACCTGCTCAGCTCAGCCTCTGCACTTCTTGCCCAGTGAGAGACAGCAAATCGCCAGGGCAAGCCATGCCGGGACCCCGAGTTTATGTGCTCTCCATTTCAACCTTGAAAGAACAGAGATCCTCCACCAGCAGATGGGGAGCCCTGCTCTTGCCCACGTCGGTGCCCAAACACAGCCATTCATTGCGGGGCGAGGGGGCAGAA
>NW_009706070.1:25836-56123 GCF_000703405.1 Apaloderma vittatum | reverse complement strand
CTCCCCCTATGCTCTGCTCTTGTGAGACCTCGCCTCGAATACTCCGTCCAGTTTTGGTGCCCCCACCATAAGAGGGACGTGGATCTGTTGGAGCGTGTTCAGAGGAGGGCCACAAGGATGATCCAGGGGCTGGAGCATCTCTGCTACAAGGACAGGCTGCGGGAGCTGAGATTGTTCAGTCTTGAAAAGAGAAGACTTCGGGTGGACCTAATAGCTGCCTTCCAGTACCTGAAGGGAACCTACAGGAAGGCTGGAGAGGGACTTTTTACAAGAGTGTCCACTGATAGGACAAGGGGAAATGGGTTTAAGTTGAAGGAGAATAGATTTAGATTGGACCTTAGGAAGAAATTCTTCTGTACGAGGATGGCAAGATTTTAAATTGCCCAGAGACATTGTGGCTGTCCCCTCCCTGGAGGTGTTCAAGGCCAAGTTGGACGGAGTCTTGAGTAGCCTGATCTAGTTGAGAGGCGTCCCTGCCTGTGACAGGGAGGTTGCACTAGATGATCTCTAAGGTCCCTTCCAGCCTAGGCCATTCTATGATTCTACAATATTTGCTGAAACTTAAGAAAGTTTCTACAAATGCTATAATACTTCTGGTCTAACTTTGTTTTCACATGTCTGCACAGGACTGTAACAGCCACAGATTATTAGATGCATTGTCATATTTGCACTCAGTTTCACACATTATGTACATTTATAGAATGGCACAGACTCATGCATTTAAATCCATCCTAGATTATCACGAACATCTCTTAGTAGTGACAATTCTTAATAATGATGCAATCAGTCCTGGTATTATACATAAATACTGCATGCATTCTGGCATCACTTTTATGTGAAAAATACAGTTTGGGGTATGTAAAAGAAAACAATTTGACAGGGACAGCAAAAAAAACCTCGGTTTTCTCTTTTTCTGGGGGAAAAAAAAAAAAAAAGTAACTGTTCCCGTTTTTGGCTGTGGTATCTCTTTCAGAATAAAAAATTGTGTCCGCCCCAGCTGTCTGAAGGAATGCATCCACACACTGCAGTCCAAATTTATATTCTTGTAGTCTAAACAGTATACTTCCTTTTTTTTTCCTCCCTTCTTTATAATTTTCTGACAATCACTTTAATCACTTGAGCCAGTTTTGTCCTAGGCATTATCTACTGCAGCAATGTTGCCACTACAATCCTGAAACTGCAGGTTTGAACTGAGAATGTGTAACAATTTATTTTAAACAAAACTACAAACATCATTATTATTATTTAGGATGCATGTCCAAGTAGAGGTAATTTTTCACAACCCTGAATGCAAGATGAATTCATCTACATGGTTTTCAGCAAATCCCTGCTATAAGTAACAACGGATCTTAGTTGCTCTAAACCCTACATTATTTCATCACTGTGCAGCAACAGCTACCCTGCCTCAAACAAGTGCAAGGGAGGCGCAGTATTTCATGCATGAGGTTGTTTATGACTAAAACATAAGCCGCACAAACTGAGCAGAGTTTCTTAGAGATTGATAATTCCAGTTCAAGTCTCTCAAATGCACAAACTCTGGAATGCAGCTCTGCTCTTGAACACTTTTCAAGCAGACTCAGTGTATAACCCCAGGGACATGCGAAGGACCGCTGCCAAACCACCACAACTCACTTTTTCTCCAGGCAGGGACAGGGCTCATTCTGGCCACAGAGATCACCTGCAGGCAGGGCAAGGAACAGGTAGGATGCCATCCTGTACTACGGGGTGTCAGGAACCTCTAGCAGCAAAAAAGCCTGAACTAGGATCTGGCTCAACCTAAGTCAGGCTAGAAGTAAAAACAAGCAGATCTGTGAATGGGGAAAAAAAAAAATAAATTCCAATAAAAGCCAAAAAGAAAAATGGCAGACTTGGGCAGATAAGAAACAAAGTTTAAAAGGCTGAGGGCAGTGAGCTTAAAAAAAAAAAAATTAAAAAATAAAAAAAGCCCATACAGGGGGACATTCAGTGTGGCCCTGCAGTGGAAGGAACCAGAGAGAAGCTGCCTGCCAGCCCCCCACACACTGCTCTGCTGTAACATGTGCACTGACACCAGGGAAGAAGGATGAGGAATTGGCTCTCTGTGAGCATCCAGGCTCCTCTCACCATTCTGGGAGACAAAAGACACCTGCCCAAATGTTCCTGGAATCCTGGAACTGCTCTTCCCATTTGCATACCCCCCAAAAAATCCTTTACTTCTTTTTCTTTTTTTTCTTCCCCTTTTGCAAAGAGTGCAATAACGGGAACAGTATGACCTGCACAAATTAAAAGGACTGCCAACTGTAATCAGACTTTAAAAACACCTAAATTTCCTATAGCTGTACAGTCTCTGCACAGTCCCAGGGAGGAAATACCTTTCAGGCAGAGGAAGGAACCGACCCAAGTTGCAGAATTACTTTATAAAAAGACGACAATTACTTAATCTGCGGCAGTTTTCTTAACACATCCTTCCTTTTCTGTTGCTTTTTTGGTAACCAAAAAGACAGTTATTCACATTAGCTTTGTAAAAGCACTTCTAAAATATCAATGGCTTGCTTAAAGGGACAAGAGCTTGGCTGTAGATGGGAGAGACAAAAAGAGTCAACTGCATGGTACCCACTAGGCTTTCCTTCTTTGCTTAATGTTTGAATAATCAACGTGCATATAAAATACAGTCCACACCTAAGATTTGCTTTCTGATCGGTTCTATCAAAATATTCCCCATATTTCCAGGAGTGACCACAAAATCCCTTTTATTATAAATAAAGGAAAATAGTTACTTCATCACAGCTTACCCTTTATTTGTCCTTAGACATATTAAGTTAAAATAATAATCATAGTTGCTAACTGGACTACACATACTGATATTTTTCTTTCCAATTAAATGCAAATTCAGCGAGGAAATAAACTGTTAAAAGTCTTATTAATGAAAAGTTAAGGTTGCCAGACAGGAGGTAGGCCGTTTCAAATACCTCGTTTAGTGATAAAAGAAAAATATATACAGAAAATAAAGTTTACGACCAGAAAGCATTTAACACTACGCTTCCTGAGTAATTCTGTGATTCTGTGTAATTCTTTAATAATGACTATAACATTCATAATCACCTACAGACATCCACTTAGGTCATTCTTTTGATAGCACTAGACCTTTGTCAGAGAAATAAATTTGTCACCGAGTAGATGTCATTGTGGAGAAAATGACATTTAATTTCTACTTAGTCATATAACTATACCTATTTGGAGTAACAAAAGGATAATTCAGTATGTAACACTAATAAGAGTCTCTAGTAGTTCTTCTTTTATAGAAGAAAATAAAACAGTCTTTTACTTTTCAGCTACTGAAATACCTGAATTGCATGGGCAGTCTCTGGAATTTACTAGGAGAAAAAAGTAATAAATGAAATCCCTTTCCCCCCAAAAAATCCCAAATCCACACTTCAAACAGATGAGAGAGAACAGCATGAGAAGTAGAACATGAGGAGTAAATCAGATGGGCTGAAAAAAGGCAGGGCACAGAAGCTAAAGAAAACACATGTACACAAATGAACCCTCCCAGTTAGATGCTGCCACATGAGATAAAACAGAGTGGCTTTTAAAAGTGTGTCCTCTGCACAGGTGTCACTTCCTTCCTGTGTATTTTAACTGTGAAAACAACTGGTGAAAACAATTTATGCTGCCACGCTGTTTATAAGGTTTCCTCCTTCGGTAAGGAGCTCACCAGCATACATGGGAGTGGGAATCAGCTACTCTTACAGGTAGGACTTGGAAGAGGCCATCTAACCCCTTGGCTCTTTATTTTCTCTGTTTGTAAAGTAGTGGATCCTTGTCTCTGTTACACAAACGTTACCAAGACTTCCACGTTCATGAACAACTGCAGTGGGCTTTAGCATTTTCTGATTCTTATAATTATACTTTGCACCAGTAGAAAACAATAAGTACAGTTTAACACAGAAACCACAAGGATTAGTCCCCATCAGGTAAAAGGTTGATCTGTTTCGCTTTGTGAATTCAGATAACACAAGGCATGCTTTATTGGTTCATTGCATAGAAGTGCGTAACAAAGCTGTAAAACTAAATGAATTGCCAATACAATCTAACCATTTTATATTTACCCAAGATGATGGTATTCAAATGACACTACTTCATTTCAAAGCATATTTAGTAATCAATGTTAAACATTATATTTCATATTATAAGAATGTATGTACATTTTATACTGCATAAGTCCTGAATAACATGAGCAAATGTAAACCAATGCAATCAATAATGAAAATGAGTTACCAAGCTTAATGTTTTAGTTTATGGATCCAGTCCAAAAAGATGAACACATAGTGGAAACTGAGTAAAGGTTGATGAAAATGTGGGTTTTCATGGTTCTAGGGATTTCTATGATGGGATGATTTGTGCCTGTGTTTCTCCTCATGAAGAGTTTAGCTTAATGTTTCCTTTTTATTTTAAATTATCTCAAGAAATATATTAAGACAAATTTGATGTGGTAAGACAAATGGTAGTGATGTGCTGAGCAAGCTTTCATGTACTTCAGCCTTGACCTGCAGTATCCCTAACACTCAAATCCACTGAAGCAGAAAAGCACAATTATTCTGCACTATGCTTTATTATGGAACAGAAATTCAAAATATGACTATACTAAGACTGCCAAAATTATTTTAATTCTCCCTTGTAATGCACTTGAAGGTAGATTTTTAAAGACAGAAGCCTCAGTATGTGAAAATACTCTTTCAGCAAAACTCCCAAACAAAAAGGACAATGACAAAGTTATTAGAATTCAAATACAAATAAGAATTGTTCAGCTTATCCATAAGTAAGAATACCTTAGAACGTTTTGAGAAGGAATGACAATGGCTTAGAATGGGAAAAAAAAGTTGTAAAAGAGATTTAAGGCAATTTATTGATTGATCACAACGCCTTAAAACAAATGTAATGAAAAAAAGAATCTAGGAGAAATCCATACTGAAACGACAGGAAAAGCATGATGGAAGGACATGAATTAGAGCAAGAGGAAAGAACTATATTCAAGTCTGAAAAAGGAAAATTAAGAAATGCACGAAAAGATAGATTGACACTCAAAGACATCAGAAACCCTGAGAAGATACAGAAAGAAGAAAAGCAGACAGCACATTGGATTGAACATTCTGCGCTCAAGAAACACTGAGAGGTGCTTTACAGAAATAGCAAACGAAAGATCAGGTTGAACAGCAAGCCTATTTCTGAGAACATATTTTGAAAAAAAGCATGTGATTATCCGGTTATGTGGATAAAAGCCTGGCTCTTCTTCTCAGAAATGTCATGCAAGATTCAATGTAATAAATAAAGTTCATTAAAAATAGATTTTTCCATTCTTCCACAAAATTTAAATGTGAACTTCAACTAATTAAGTAAGAAAGAGATAAGATAAATCCATGTATTTATGAGTTAATGAAATACACTAGGAAAACTGTCTATTGTAACTGAAAGCTATGGTACAAATATTTAGCAAGGTTAATGGGTACACCAAAAAACTACAGGTATTATGAACTTGCCAGACAACAACACAGTGATAAATTAAACAAAAGTGGTAAAGGAGATGAATGCAATTAATTGTAACTCAATGTAAGTTCTTGGAACAATACTTTTCTCAAACTTACAAGATTATAGAACTGGTTAAGTACATTACCACTACAGCCTTGTTTTTATTAAGGCCTGGAACAACACAGTATCATAATTAAGAACTAATACAATATAAAAAACATCACAACTTTCACTGAATTGCTTACAAATTTGAATTCAGAAAATACTCCGCAATTCATCCTAGTAGGTATTCAGAAGTTTTCATTTCTTTATTCTTTTTCAGCTTGCTCTGTCAATTTAAGACATAAGACAGGCTTTTAACATTTGCCTAACAACTGAATAAAAAAAAAAAAATAAGGTGCTATAAACTGGTAGTTCTTGATTTCAAAAGTAGTTCTCTCTCAAAATAGGCTTTACGCACCTATTAACCTCTAAATTTTTTCCATGTTCTCTGTACCTCATATCCATGCTACAGCTGGAGTCCTACTAGGATCTGTGATCTCCCAATAAGATAGTGAAAACAAATGCACTGCAGACTGGAAGTGGACCACTGGCTACCACACCACTTTAGATTAATCAACTTTTTGTTCTCACTTTTTTTTTTTAAAGTGAATATTTCCTTTTCTGAATACAAATATTGTGGATATGCAATGCTGCCCAACTTAACGCAACCTAATGTTATAAAAGTCAGGCAATTACTTCACTCTTAAGAGCTGCTAACCAATGTTTCTGATACATAAAACCGTAAATATTAAGAATACTTTTAAACAATTGGTTGGATTCTGAATGTTAATACTGTATATGCTGCGTTCACCAAGTGAATTAAAACACGTGCTTTATTCCAGGATACACTTATGCCTTCTCAAAATGCTAACAAGATTATATAAAAGCCTCCAGAAATTTCTGGAAATGTATGAAAAGAAACAAAATTTGCATATAAATGGTAAAAAGCTCCTATAAAAGCCTCCAAAAACTTCTGGAAATGTACAAAAAACCCCTAAATTTGCATATACTTGAAAGTAATGCCATTTGGAGGATATTTCCCTGTAATTACAATTTAGACATCTCTTAGGTCATGGAAACATGCATACTAAGAAACTTCAATTCTCCAAGCTGAAGAAGAGTTTCTTCAGTACCTTATACAACACTTAATGCAGCCTGATGACATTTTCCAGTAATGTCAGAAACCCTGGCATGCACAACATAGAGAAGTCACATTAAATTATAATAAGTGAGCAAGGTATTTAACCCCACTATGCAAGATGCACCTACAAATAAAAACCTCAGAATTAGATGTCTTTATCTGAAAGGAAATTTTAAAATTACTTTGCAACTTCCCAAAGCTGTACTGCTGAGATACAGCTATTGTTCATTCAGTGGGTTTATAACTTATGCCTGCTTTAAAAGAGCTGTTAACACAGCGAGAATCTCATTATTTTCTGTGGACTAGAAATAAAAAAAGAATCCCATCAAATAAATGTTGGTTAAAAAAAAAAGTATGGGCTGATCACGACTGACAAAGTGCAGAGCTCTAAAAGTAAGACATCTGGTTCCTGAAACTGGCCCACTCATTCAGATTAAAAATAAAGAGAAGATTATGAAAAATCTGGTCCCTGATTCAATAAAGTATTCAAGTATGTCTAGCTTTACATATTCAAGTTATCCTACCAAAGCTAATGGAATTACTCACTTAAATTATCTGTATGCTCATAGATGATGCCAAAGCAGAGACTAAAAGTGAATTCAGGGACAAAAATGTAAAGCATTTCAGGGCATCAGGCTGCACCTTGCACTGAGAAGAAGTTCCACAAGCCCCCTATTCCAGACAAGATGTGTATTTAAGAAGTTTGCTGATGCCTGGCTTCCCTGTTTTCAGATACGCCATGAACTCTATTGGTGCAATGATCACTTCCAGTATCACCTAATAAAGAGTCCAAGCAGCCCCACTAAGGGATAAACAGCAGCAAAGAACTGAAAAGGAACATCTGGAGATGTTGTTAAGCAACTCCAAGAATCCTTCCCTTGGGAAGACCAATGATTTGCAGACACTAATTTTCTGTATTTTTCAGGATATATTAAAACCAAGATTTACTAACAATGAATAGTTCTTGAACAGCTTTTTCTCCTTAGTAAAACAGACATGTGAACAACATGAAGAAGAATTAAGGTACTACCAATTGCCAAGGTAAGATTAAAATCACTGAAGAAACATGTTAAAAGCATCTTAAATTTTAGAAAGGACATTAGATAGAATGCCATTATAAATCTATTCAAGGTTGCAGAACACATCATTACTGTTTCTGTTTCTAATGTGGTAGCATTTCTGCATGTTGGAAAAAAAATACATTGTACAACAGAAAGAAGATGGTTTAGAAATATTTAAACAATTTGAATTCTTTGACTGAAATGCTAAATGTTCCTTGATATTCTAGATAACAAGTGGTTTCATTACCATTTATTAAACTAACTGAAAATTAAGTTCAAAATTAGCTGCTGTTCAATCCCAGAATCATAGAGTCACTAAGGCTGGAAAAGACCTCCAAGATCAACTTGTCCAATCATCTACCCAACACTGCCATGACCACTAAACCATGTCCCGAAATGCCACATCTACGCATTTTTTGAACACTTCCAGGGATGATGACTTCACCACTGCCCTGGGCAGCCTGTTCCAACGCCTCAACACCCTTTCAGTGAAGATCTTCCCTTCCCTCCACTTTCAGTAAATAATTTTTTTCCTAATATCTAATCTAACCCTCCCCTGGCGCAACCAGAGGCCATTTCCTCTTGTTCAATCGCTTGTTACTTGGGAGAAAAGACTCAGCTCATTACAACCTCCTTTCAGGTTGTTGTAGAGGTCTCCTCTCAGCCTCTTTCTCTCCAGAATAAACAATTTCAGCCGCTCTTTATAAGACATGTTCTCTAGACTTCTCACTATCTAAAATATCAAGTTACATTCTCTGTGAAAAATGCAGCTCAAGTAAGTTGAAGTGAATCTCAGGAAACCACCATCAAACACTGTTGACCTATAACAAAATTCTGCAGACATATTCAAAGAAGGAATCATCTTGAATTAAGTTAGGCTGAAACTGATTTTCATGTTTGCATGTACATTTTCCAGAAAAGTTGAAACGTATCAATCAAAAAAAGTGAAGAAATAGAATGTTAATGTTTACCCATAAATTATTCCAGTGGAATAATTCAACAGCTCTCAAGAGCATGACAGCAGGAAAATCAACAAAAGGAAAAAAAACACTTCTCAAGGAAAATATGGAAGTGTCTTAAACTATTTTCAATCACTGAAATGAAATTAGCTGAAACTGACTCATCAAACTGATGTCAAACAGGGCCATCATTTTCAATTCCCTTAATCTACAAAGAGAAACTTCAATAATTCAAATGTTTCTATTTTACTGATTTTCATAGAATCATAGAATGGCCTAGGCTGGAAGGGACCTTATTGATCATTTTAATCCAGCCTCCCTGTTGCCAGGGACGCCACCTCTCGACTAGATCAGGCAACACATGGGGACCGAATGGGAATCGAACCCACGACCTTGGCGTTAGTGCCACGCTCAAGTGACTGAGCTTTGATTTTGTTCATTCTATTATAATTTGCAACTAACAGATAACATAGGCATAGAGAAGCTCTCGTCTTTGCTTATACTGCTTGTTCAGCTCATTATTTTCCATTAGTACAAAGTAAAATTACGATGTGGATTGAAACAATATAAATTTACTCATTTATCTAATATATTCCAGCTCTTGAATTCCAGCTCTTTTTTAATTGTTTTATATTGGTATTAAAAAAAAATGACAAAAACAAAATTTGGTAACCAAAATTGCTTAATGTGATACTGAAAAGCTTAGGAATTCCCTCACTACCCAGCTTCTGTGTAGTCTAAGTAGTAGTCCAAAATAGTAATTTTCTTCAGATTAGCACCCATGCTTCCTTTCTTCCCCATATATGCATGTACATCTTACGCTTATTTCTAAACTTCCTATAATAAAATAGAAAATGCATAATTTTTCCCTTTTACAGTTCACCTTAAAAAAAAACCACCAAAAAATAAGTTTTGATTGAGTTTATTATAAATGAACTTAAGAAAAAATATCACCATAAAGGACTGAAATGCAAGTCCCAAGTGTAAATAAGCAGAAACTACTCTATCCCAGCCTATGTGTTGATAGCTATTAAAATGACACAGAATCTTAGAAAGCATTGAGTTGGAAGGGACCTTTAAAGGTCATCTAGTCCAATCCCACCGCGGTAAGCAGGGATGTCATTAACTAGATCAGTTTTCCTTCAGTCATGATAAATGAAGGAACAGATTCACTGAAAGGAGGTAAAAAGAAAAGCCACAAGAATATTCCTCCTTTGGAATGCAGAGTGAGGAATTAGCTTTTTCTTTTTCTAGTTAATACTAAATTTATTTTCACAATTATTATTAAATGTCATTTAAAAATTAAAGTGACAGACTTCCCACTCTGATCTTCAGTATGTGCTATTTACTAGTAAATTGGCTAACAGATTGAGCCAACAAGCTCACAAGCACTGTCTACTGCAATCAAACCAGCCTTCAAGGTATGTGTTCATAACTGACTCCCCAGTCCGCAAGTTTGGATGTGAAATTTACCTAGCTGTATTTCCTAACAATGGCAAAGGAGTCAGTTGAATAAAATGGCCGGAGGAGGAAATTTTGAAAGAAAGGAACTTGAAAGATGATATTCAGGACTCACACCTTGCTCTGTTGCTGGTCTGAATCCCATGGCCCGCTCTTTTACGAAGTTCAGGAATCTTCACTGGAAGAATGGAAAATAAAATCGTGAAATGCAAAAATAAACACTCAGTTACATATGAAGGCATTGAACATATTGAGAGTCACAGAAAATCCAAGGCTTCACAGCATGACGTTTAGATTTTTGTAAATGACTAAATCAATAACTTTTAGAAATACAGTTGTTGATCATACAGGATTAGTATACACACACAGCTTGCAGACTGCATTCAGAAATGCACTAAGATTTCTTCACTTGATTCCTTATGTCATACAATGCCTACTGTCTGCAGAGCTCTTTCCCCGAGCAGCCCTGCCTGCCCCACAGCCACTGCACTCCCCACATGCATTCAGGTGTCCGGGGGGAGACAGGCAGCGATCTCTGGCAGGAGAGTGATGAAGACTGAAAACAGATCCGTAAAAATGTCTGTTCATAGCCTCCAGCCACGTCTTATTATAGTCGATTGAACACTCCCAGAAGTCATTCTCATCACAACTGAGGTGGCCATGCACGGCAACACGGAGCACATAGTAAGTGCCCAGTGAGCCATCAAGGAACCACTGAGAGGAACGACCCCCAAACCTTTAAAACGCAGACACAGCCCCAGACTATCTGGTTTTGAACAGAGAGACAGTCTCATAGGGGTCAAGCCACTTCAACCAGAATAAAACACACAGAATTATCATTTTCCAGGCAAACCCTATGATTATTAGAGACATTATTCAGCTCCAACTCAAAGTACAAGGGCCTTTCCATCAATACCAGTTGAGTTTTAAGTTAGCCATGAAAGATCAGATCACAGAGACTTGACTGTACCAATGATGCTCCAAAGCCGAAGTGGGTTCCCAACATCACACTGGAACAAGGAGGTTCAGAATTTCAGCAAGAAGTGCTTTACGTTTAAATTTTTGAGGAGAATCTATTAAAATCTTTCCTTTAATATAGTAATGAATAGTAATGAATACTAATCTACATTTTTCTCTGCTGAAGCCTTGTTTATAATTGCAGTTTGAACAGCATCCAATGTCAGCAAAGATAAGTGGATTTAGAAAAAAAAAGTCATTATCATTTTTCCTGTTCACACTACATATTAAAATTCCCAGTGATTGTGTGCTGGGACTGAGGATCACATCCTCACATGCTGCTCCTTACTGCTGTAGTATTCTAGGATGCAAAAGTCATCACAGTATATGCTGAAACAAAGTTACTACTTTCAATTTTTTTCTACCTTTTCTCACAAAGATTTTTTTTAAAGAATTATTCTCTCTAGATAAGAAAAACAATGTTTCAGTTCACCCACATATGGTTTCCAGACTCAGAGGCTATTCTTCTGCCATCTAATCCTCCATCCCAAAGGCAAGTAGAAGTTAACAGAAGGTAAAATAAGCATTTGTTAAGGAAGCTTCTTTTCAAACAACTCCTCAGAGTTTAGATAAACTTCCAAAGTTTCTTGTGCTTTATGTAATCATACTAATATAATCAGTCTAATTGGCTTTTGTTACCCTCACAGTAATAAGGTGTTCCTTGATGTTCAGAACTCCTGTGTTATAGTTTCTGCAAGTTGCCTCTGGTCCTGTCACAGGACACTGCTGAAAAGAGTCTGGCTCCCTCCTCTCCATTCCTTCCCTTTAGGTATTTGTATACGTTCATAAGATCTCTCCTGTTCATGAGCCTTCTCTTCTCCAGGCTGAACAGTCTCAGCTCCCTCAGCCTCTCCTCACAGAGAAGATGCTCCAGTCCCCTCATCATCTTTGTGGCCCTGTGCTGTTGTGTGTGTCTACATCTCTCTCGTACTGGTGAGTGCAGAACTGAACCCTGCACTGATGCGGTCTCACCAGTGCTGAGGAGAGGGGTAGGATCATCTCCCTCAACCTGCAGGCAACTCCTCCTAAAGCAGCTCAGGAGGCCACTTCCCCATATTCTTATCAGTTCTGACTGAAATTGAAGGTCTCTGGGCTCCTTTAGGCAAACCCAAGGGCACAAAAACTCCTCAGATACACCAAATAAAAATATTAACAGTTTGCCTCTATGATGAACCATGCAGGTCTTGGTCCTTGACCTACCAAAACAACTTTTGGCTAATCACTCCGTCCTGCACTTGAACTAGGCACAGTCTAATTATACCCTGTAGAAAATTATATACCAGTGTGATAATTCCTAATGCTACAGGCCTATTGGAACCATCTCCCATGTATAAACTGTATGTAAATGGAGGAAGGGAGGGGTAATGAGAAAACACAACTCTCTAGCCTGGTGGCTAGATTAGTCACTTGGGAAACGAGACATCTGGTTTCAGTCCCTGCTCCCCTGAATGTTTAATTTTGTATACAGAGCAGCACAACAGACCTTACTTCTGAGTTATTTCTAGCCTCATTAAGAGAGTACTTTCTTCAGAGAGGGGAGTTGTGTGTTCAAGTGTCTTTATACAAAATATTGAGTTGAATCTGAGTGTACCATATCTAGCGTGACCACCCTCAGCACTTGGCCACTAGTTTGGCACATCTTCAAAAGCAGTAGACAGCCGCTTTGCTCTTCCCTGTTTTACCACTTTTATATTATTCATATAATTATTTTTTTAAAAAGATACCCTACAACCTATTCTAATAGTTCTGCTTCAGAGGAATATCATACTTGACATGACTTTTCCTAGAGTAATTTTGAATATTTACCTCTTCCTAACTAGGGGGGTTTGGTTTTATTACTGAAAAGAATGTTGTTATATAGCTTTGATATTTACTTCTTGATTATGCTGAATCATCAGTGGACTTAATAGAAACAGGAGAATGGACTTGTCCTTCCTGAATATTGCCCTGTCTCCCACTAGCCCGTGTCTGAAACACACCTTTCCCTTCCCATCCTGCCCAAAACCTTAAATTAAGGCTGATTGGTCCTGTTGCTGTTGCAATGGTAGACTTGAATCCAGATATTAAAGTCTAAAGTATACGCTAGCTGTTTACACAAGTCATGTCAATGAACAGGAGAGATTTCTTGGTTGCAACTTGCAATTTCCTAGAACGTAAATGTAAAGAAAAATAATATAGAGAGAAAAATAATAGAAACATATGTTATTGTATCCGATCAGAAATTTATGGTAAATGCTTCAGCCTAATATTTCACAAAAGTATAAAAATAACACACCAGTGCACTTGATATGATTTAAAAATAAAGTAATTATGAACAGACCAGATATGTCAATCAGAAACAATTTTGAGAAGACTAGTGTATAGTATACAGACAGCATCATCCTTCAGAGTTATATGATTACATACTTTATACAGAACAAATATTTCCAGTCAAGTTTGAGTCTTTCAGCTCTAAAAAACAGTGCAACGAAAACCCTCTTTCCTTCAGCCGATAAGAAATTAGTATTTAGCAAAAGTCTCTTCCCAAGAACCATAGCTTCGATCACAGCCTAAAATTTTAAAAGTGGCCCAAGAGACTTTGGAAGCCAAATCTCTTTAAAATATACAGGCATTTGCCACTTAACTCTGAAGTATCCCATCTGTAACTGCAGGGATAGCAGCAGCCCCAAGCCCTCAAGGGTGGTGCAGCCACCCACTGCTCCTCCTAGCACTTTGTGGATGATCACATCCACACACGACACCTGCCTGAAAACTGTTTCAAATGATCAGTTGAGTAGAAATGGAAAGGTAACTTTTTAAGAACAAAAAAAAAATATACGGAGAAACCTAGGTGAACCGTGTAGCCTGATGTTGACAGTGGTGATATGCAAAGCTTCTTACAAAACCAGAGAAACATTGATTGGTAAATACTGTGTTTTGGGTAAGAACCCTCTAAAGATTTTGGCTGCATGTTCACTTTCAATGTTCACTTATTTTTTCAGCAGGCTGTATTGTTATACACTGTATAATTCAAGCAAAGCCAGAATGAAGAGAAATGAGAGTTTATCACTGGCTGAGGCAGGGATAGCTGACAGCATCTAAAAGCTTGCTTAAGCCACTGAGGAAATTTCTTCCCATGTGTGATTCAAATGCAGCCTACAAGACAAGTTTCCCTGACAGCAGGAGGGTAAAAAGCTACCCCAGTCCCTCCCAGCAGACTGAGGAAAGACTGTCCCTGCTGAGCTGCTACCACAGGAGTGACTTTTGCCAGTCACATGAAAACCTCTGCAGTATCCATCAAGGAATTTTATAGATGAATGCTTTTTTTTTTTGTTATTTGTGGTTTCTCCCTGCCTAATTAACAGTTTAGATCACGCACTCTTCTTTGAGTCCTTACATACCCTGCTTCTTCTCTCTGCAAAGGAAAGGCACATACTGGACTATTAGCATATCTTATAAGACCATAACCAAATCCAGGGATATTTTACAAGTATAACCTAAAAACATTATCTCAGAGTGACAAACAGGCAGAACTCCATGAAGTATGCTGCCAGCTGCAACACTGAATTCACTGGTGAACAAAGAGACATTCAACACCTGCCTGGACACGTACCTGTGCGATCTACTGTAGGTGATCCTGCTCTGGCGGGGGGCTGGACTAGATGATCTTTTGAGGTCCCATCGAACCCCTGATATTCTGTGATTCTGTGAAGTTGAAATTACTTCTGGACATGGATTCCCTTGGATATTTTCACAGAAATACAGTTTTATACCTATACACAGATTAACTGGCTGTCTTATCTTTTCATTAGGTACTGACATTCTACCAGAATTAACAGTTAGGGAAAAGGGCTGAAAAGTTAGAAGTCAGTAAGCATCTCCCTACACACTTCATCATTCTCTTTTGGAAGTTAAAATATTAACTATATAAAATATTAATATATTGGTTATACTTACTAAAAAAAACCAGCCAAAACAATACAAGCAAAAACACCAATAAAAAGCAACTTAAATATCCTTCATACAGTGAAATGAAAGTCTGGTAATTTCCTCATCATATCACTTCATCTTAACATTATCTATAGACATCATAAACTTTTTATAGATGGCTGTCCATATTTAGTATGTCGACAAGTTATGTACCAATAACAGTGCTTTTTTTTAATGGATACTGTTTGGACAGAAGAAGTCTATTGGATAATATTAACCAAAAAATATTTTATTACATTTTCTAGTATTTGGCCTTTTCCAGGGGAAAGAAAAGAAAAAAAAAAAAAGACCACAGATCAATTACATGGAATACTTACATATTCAGTATTTAAACAACATTTCAAGGCAGTGTTACAACCCCAGACTATTTCTTAACAACAAACTCTTTAATAGTGATTTAGATATGAAAGAAACTACAGCAATGGCAAGAAAACCCTTGTTCTCTACGCCTATGTGTCTTAAGAGATTTTAACAGCTCCCCAGTGACATAAACCTTTTCTTGCTCCCCAGGTAGGGCTGATCTCCATTTCCCAGCTCTTTTGTTTTCTAGTAATAACAGCCCCTATCCTAAGGGTCCTCATAGTGATTTAGTATATAGGGAAAAGTTGAAAAGTAACAGTAGTAAGAGCCCTGCAGGAAGTTAATTTGGAATGAAACCTGAATGTTATGCAACAGGACTACAGAACAGCCAATATAATTTTAAACCATATAAAAACATCATAAAGTATAAAAATTGAACCCTTCATATGTAAGAAGATTTCAGTCCTACCCAAGGATGGAAAATGGAAGATGATGGAAGAATTCACATGAGGAAAAACGAAACACAACAAAACCACATATGGACAGAAATATGCCCAACGTGGAAACAGAAAAATGTATTCTGAAGTCATCCCAATGCAGGAAGAAAACTTTTCATGTAAATACTGATGGTTTAATATAATAAAAAGATTAAATAAAGTAATGAAAAATGATGTGAGTTTTTTTTCCCTTTAGTTCTTCTGAAAGGATGAAAGCTAAGCAGTGAAACAAAAAGCTTTACATCTGTCAGTGTCAAAGTAAAGGAAATAAAAGGTGGATTCTAAAAGAGATGAGAGATGCCCTGGGTGAGAGTTTCTCAGTGTTTTCATACTGACGAAAAACCTAAGTCCAAGTTTTAGTCATAATAAGGGAGGGGGAAATCAAGAAAAAAGCATCAGTGATGATCTACAAAATCCATTCACATTTATAAACACTGATAGCAAACTTGAGCTTCTGCAATGGTTTTTAAGTAGAAGAAAAGCCAAGATATTCTTGCTTTATGCTGTAAAGAAAAATTTCAAGCTCCCAGCACAAGGCCCACTTTGAGATTTCCACACCTATATTTAGGTGTCTACAGGTCTGCTAAATAAGATAGGAGATTTAAGAGCAGTCTTCTACTCTTCTACGTTTGTCAGATTCAGAGCTTTTTTGTAAGCATTATCTGATAAATGCATACATAAAGCCTTCCTACAAAGGTTTGTTAATATTTTGCCAGATAGCAAAAAAGTATCAAGTTCTGTTTTCAGTTAGGTTTTCTACTGACAGACAAAATACCAAGAGAGGTCAGGTAGTATCAATTTTTATTAATACTACAGTTTACGGAGCTGCAGACACATTAGACAAATCATTTCAGCTCGCTTTCATGAGAAATGGCAAAATAATGGTATTTTGTAATAAAGCTTCAAATCAGCAACAATTCCTCTCAATTATCTTTCAATTTCTCAGATAAGTCACTGTGCCCAGCTCAGAAAGCTAAAAAGTAACCTTCTTTCTCAATTACATATCATTGCTTATTTTTTCTTTCGTTTGTTGAGGTTTTTTGGATGGTTTGCTTTACCTTATTATTACTTGATATTTAGTCACAGAGATTTTTGCATTACTTGTTTAATACAAAAAAAATCATCAATATAATATTAATGACTAGATCAATGTCACATGAGAAAATGTCTTACCATAACCAAATAGTCCATTGTTAATTGCATAAGAGCCTTTATATAAACTAGAAAATATTTCTTTTAAAAACACTTCACAGTGCTCTAACTTTGTTATATTAATCAAAACAACATCTTACTTCTAACTCAGTTTAAGACAAAGTACATCCACTAGGTTAGAAATGTTTAAATTGCATTTCAGTAATTTCTAAGTTTTCCTGTGAGATTTTTTTTTAATCAGTATTCTTTGCAGCATATCTTCTGCAGACAAAAAGGATGCATTAGTTATAAGTATTTTTTTAAAAAAATCAGATAAGAAACAATAAACCCTGTAAAAGTTTCAGCTAGATAGTTTGTACTTCAAGTGGTGCTGAATTTGGTGGCTCAGAAAACATGTTGCCCTCCTGGGGTCCCTTTGCCATGCAGCTGTCCTGCCCAGGGAGTCAGCTGTGGGCAAGAGCAGCATCCCTCTCCTCCCAGGACCCATTCCTAATGACTGGGAGCTGCATCAGGTTGAGCAATCAAAGGAGGTAACACTCAGAATACTAATGGATTACCCTGTGTTCCTTCGAACAGCTTTTAGTGAAAAGTGCCAGGAAGATAAAGAGCTTAACTCCAGATATTTACATTGAGATATTTCAGATTAATTCTACCATCTCTATACTTAAATGAAATGAAACTATACTTGGGTTTTTTTTGTTAAAGGAACAGTTGTTCACAGGAGTTATACCTGTATCATGTCGGAAGTATGTATCTTCCTGAAAATATTACATAAAACCAGACCAGACAGTGATGTTCCACGGCCTTTGTACCTGGAGTGCAGACAACATCTGCTCCTTTATATAAACAGAAATACTTCTTCCCTGCCCTCTCCACCTCAATTTATCAACCCTGCAAATTATTCTAGGACTGGAAGTTCAGACTTAGTTTTTCCTTCACCGCTTATCTATCATCACCACAAGCCAAATCATTCACTCAGTTGCACCTGTTCAGCTTGACCAAAGGTGAAGCATCATTTCCAAAAGAATGTATTTGTGCAACAAATATGACCAAACAGTCAAAGCTTTGTGTGTGGCTGTACTGGCTTTTTTAGTTTATTTAATTTTGTGGCTGTTCATCTGTTACTGCAGGACAGGAATATATTTTAAAGGGTTATTCAATATTATTTGCAATAGCATTGAACTCTAAACACAACATTTAATGAGCCCATTATTTAAGTATAGGAACAAGAAGATAAGACTGACTTTTATCTATTTCCTTTCTTAGATGGTAGGTTTGATGGTGCCCCAACAGAAAATTTAATGTAACCACTTCAAGCAAATATGCTTAAAAATATTAACGTTTTTCAGCTTGCAGGGAGAGAGTAAATCATACTGTCATGAGATCCCTTAATTTATTTGCATAGCAGAATTGTAAATGCAGCAGAAAACAGCTTACTGTAATGTAAACAAAGCCTTGCATGCAGCACTAACAGGACAAGTTTATTTAATATAACATATTACACTAAGTCATCATTGCTACCTTTCAGTTTATATTTCTATGGTAACAAACTGTTATAATAAACATAACACTTGTGTTAAAATCCAATACAAAGTAGCAACAGTGATCTTTTTCAAACCTTACAAGTTGGTTAGCTCTTTACTCTTCACTTTATAGTTTTAGTTATTAAAATTAGAATTAGTTTAGTTATTGAAAATAATAGTTTAGTTTACTTATACTAATAGTCTAGTTTAATTATTTTAAAAAAAATCAGTAAACTAAAGTTTCAATTTAATTCCTACTCTTAAACAAGGATTAGCTGTAAATTTAGTTACATTTTACCACCACTACAGCTTATGAAACCTATAGAAAAAGTCATATTTATATCCGGTATATGTGTATATGTATATATATATATATATATATCTCAGGTATTCTGAAGTTAAACCTTGATTCTGATATTGTTGTATTCTGTAAATTAGAAATTGAAAAATAATCCCTGAAAAACTTAAATTGGGGGATTTCCAGACATGCATACAACACCCAAGAGCAAGTAAAGTAAGCACTTTAAATAAAGCCCATGTAGAGTACTCAGCACTAGAAGCACCAAGAAACCTACACATTTCACAGAATCCCAGAATGCTAGGAGTTGGAAAGGACCTCTAGTGCAACCTCACTGCCAGAGCAGGATCACCTAGAGTGATCACTAAAAAATGTGGATGTTTATAATTTTGTGCTTCAGGTCCTCATTTCTAAAACTAAAACAATGGAAGGAACCACTGCAGAAACCTACCAGCCTGCAAGAAGCTCAATTCGTAATCATTTGGAAAAAAGAGTAGAAAACAAAACTAGCTAAATTCTCAAGTAAGAACTGTGAGAGAGTTGACATTGCTAGCTGCTGTTACACTAGATCCAAGAATTCAGGATACTGGAGTAGTTGGAATCATAACAAGTGCATAGCCTCAACTACAGTTAGCCACCCTCCTGGCACCCTGAACCCTCGAATTTTGGAGTCTGGGACTCCCAAAATTGGCAAGTATTTGAGTATAGGTTCTCTATATACAACTGAAGAAAAATATTCTTTCTTTCCTCAAAAGAAGAATTATATTATCAGAAGACTTTGGAAACAGCCTATAGATGCAGATTAAATTACTGAGGCAGGGAAGGAGGAAAAAGGCTACAGAACGGAAGATTTAAGGGCAGGCTGTTGCTTGTTCTTCCCCTCTCATGGCAGAGAAAGCAGGGAAAAGTCACAGCATCTGCACCTGCCGTACCTGTTGGACCTGCCACCTCACTCCCAGGCATTGCAGAGACCTTGACCTACTCCTTCCTACATCATCTCCAGCTCCTACCTGGGGGAGACACCTCCAAGGTGGCCAAAGCTGAGGGGCTGATGGTGCAGGGTGACAGCTGGCCCACAGCCCACTCCACTAGGCTCTGCCTCCACAGCGGGCGCAGACATCTCCTTCCACCCTAAGTCAATGGGTATGGAAGACTTGTATCTGCACAGGCTTAGTAACCAGTCATTTATGAATTTATTTCTTTTTTAAAATAAATTTCGTTACAAGTATGCAAAACAAAAGTCAGGAAAGAGAAAAAGAGAGGAGAAAGATACAGAAAGAAAAAGTACATGGCCAAAGGGATTGTAATGTGAAGGAAAAAAAAAACCACGATGTGCAGGTGTTTTCCATTCAAGTACATGAGACTCTTCTTGGGACTTATTATTCAGACACATCAGAGTTTGGCTCTTAAACAGAAGAGCTGCAGAGCTTGTTCTGGGTTGGCTCTGCTGCCTGTAAAAGGAACAGTCATGCCCTGTGGCCTCTGCTGTGACACTGAGGAAGAGCTGCCAGACATGTGGGAACCTGAAGACACAGAACGACTGGGATGAGGGGGGTCATGCTGTCCAGTACAAAGGGGATTCAAAACTATTGTGGGTTTTTTTGGTGTTGGGTTTTTTTCTTCCCCTTTCTCCTCTTCATGGGAGCACGTGCAGGTCAGGGGACTTTCTCCTGCACAGCTGGGCTTTCTCCTGCACACCTCAGAGCAAAGCCCACCTGCAGGCCAGGGCCTGTTCAGGGTGCCAAGGCCTCAGCTCAGACAGGCTAAATTAATCTGGGGGGACAGGGAAAGTAAAGTAGCAAACAGCAATGTCAGCCATCACACCAAGGAAGGCAGCCACCATGGTGGGGACACTCCCACACACTGCCTGGGCAGGGGAAGGCCGAGCTGATGGGGTGAGGCCAAAGCCAGGCACCCTGAGGTGTCAGGCAGCTGCCCTGCCATCTGCTGCCAGATGTCATGAGCAGGAGAGGAACCACCAACCACCTGTCATGCCCAGCCTGCTTAGTAAACACATCTCAGGTGAGATCACTGATGAGCATGGCTCTGCTCTGCTCCCGCAGACATCTCACCCAGCCCCTCCTCAGCAAAGGCAATGGACAGGCTCAGCCAAAAGGGAGTTTTCTCCAAGGAACCAGAGAGTAACTGCTGCTGTTCAGACCTTGGTACAAATGAAAACGCCCCAAACCTTCAACTTTACATATTATTTCTCGATTTCCATCCCTGGAGACCAAGAAGAAGCAGCATGGCACCAGACAGGGGCTCGTGTGTTGGTGTTTCCCTTCCTTTCACCTTTCCTACTGGGTTCAACAGAGCTTTTCCAAGGCTATTTTCCCCTCCCCAGGTTGGTATCATCCTACTCTGGATGTGCCTGAAGATGCTTCCTGGAGATCACAGAACCACTAATAGCAGCTTGGGGCGGGCAGGAGAAATCAGGTTGCCCAAAAAGTGGGGAGCAACTCCAGCCCTCTAGGTTACAGGAGACAGTCAACCACCCAAAACCATGAGAATGCTTGGCTAGTAAAGACCGCTAGCAAAGACTGCAGCAGAGGTGGGCAGATGGAGAAGAGGACCGTCTACTTGCTGGGTCTCCTCATATCTCAGGCTCTCCCTGCTGCCTAGGCATCCTGCAGCAGTTTGCAACCAGGGCCCAGCCCGAGGACCAGACAGGTAGTGGCAAGCACGATTGGTGCTTCAGCCCTCTCCTGGGGCCTCCGAAAGGAAATGAGAGCTTTCCCCCTTTAATATTTACATCTTTTCCAGGTCTGTGAGGACACAGTTTTAACTGCACAGCAGCATACCTTCCAAGTATTATTTCACAAATAGCATGAGAGTGTCAATTACTTTGTTTATGTTTGTCTTGTGCTTTCAAACTATTTCACAATTCAGTTTTAAAATGAAAAGAAAGAGAAGATAAGGGAACTGTTGCAGCAGACCTTTACCTGAAGCTTCACAAAAAAACACAGAAGTACAGCTAAGACCAGAGACGGCTTTTACACAGGAGAAAAAGTTACCAGTATTACAAGGTAACGGAAGGGCCTAATAGCTACGGTCTCACATGGTGGCCCAGCTCTACCAAAAGCCCTCAAAACACAGTTCAATGATGCTCATTAAGAATAATCTGTGGGGTTTCAATAAACTGATTTTAAAAGTTACTATCTTCAAGAGTATTCCATAGTATCTCAATACACTTTTGGTTTTCTGCATCCTTAACAAAGGACATTGAGCTGGTATTGTGCATCTTTGCCAAGGAGGCATGTAAAACTAGGAAAAAAACCCCAGAGGTCTAGTATTCCCATTGCCAGGGAATAATAGAACTGTTCCTGATTATAGACATGGCAAACCTTTACATAAAAGAAGTCAAACTTTCAAGAGACACTGGGAATAGAGAGTAATTACGGATACAGTCTGTCACAGATACACTCTGCCACAGGGTTTGTAAAATCCTCTACCTCAAGCTCATTAATGGCAAAGTACATTTTATTAGTTCCTATCACATACAGTCACCATGTTTGTATAGGCAGATGTTTTCCTTATTTTTCCCTGGGAGGCAAGGCAAGGAGTCCTGGATACCACCCTCCCACAGAAACAAGCTAGCCTACTCTATCATACTCATACAGTAATCAAATGCATTTGGACCCTACTGTCCCTTCAGCTTTTTAGAGAGAGAACAAAAGTATTACAGTTTTATTAAATTTCTGAAAGTTTTAGCAGCAAAAAAGGAAGCATGCTAATTGTTCTCCTGCATTAAAACTGTAGTCCCAAGTAAGCAAATTTTTCTGCAACAGGAGCTCTGGCAACATCTTTCATAAGAGAAACCTACTGAAGAGGCACTTCTAAAAAAATAACAAAATCAATTAATTTTGAATTCTTTTGCCTTTGCATGCTTACCTGCCAGCAGTTTTCATCCATTAATCACACTACTATTTTTGGGACAGGACCCGGTATCTGGACATGAACCTAAACTCTTAGGTATTTGCCAAGGTCTCCAGAACATTTTACAGATACTATGGTAAATTATTTTGTGACATGCAGTTTAAAGCCACACTGAACTAAACTAAAAACAGACCAAAAAAAATAATAAAGGAGTTGGACATTTGCTTTGACAAAAAAAAAAAAATTAAAAAATGTTTCTTGTTAAAACATCCTCCTAAAGGAAGACAGTTCATTGCCCCTCCACTATGACATGAAACTCTTAAATTTTCCATAAGCATGTTTAGGCTAAATGTTCAGGATAATAAGCACCTATAACACAGATTTGCAAAGGAATCATTCCTGCAAAAGATGCCACATATCCATAGCCTTGCTTCTTGTCAGGAGAGAGTGTTCCTGTGCGATCTGCTGTAGGTGATCCTGCTCTGGCAGGGGGGCTGGACTAGAGGATCTTTTGAGGTTCTTTCCAACCCCGAACATTCTGTGATTCTGTGTGCTGTGCAGCTCCAAGAGCACAGGGAGAAAGCAGGTCTTGGGCACATCCTTTTCTCCACTACTAACGAGCTTTTCCCTCCTTCCCTGAAAGCCCAAAGGCTGATCTTTAACAGACTCCATGAAAGAGAAAATTGCACCCGTGATTGATGCTGCTGTAATGCATGCATGAGACCCCTTTCCAGTGAAGGGTCAAAGCTCCCCTCCCTGCTCTGCTCCCCCTTTCTCCTTGCACAACCTTGCAATTGAGGGGTTTGGCACTAAACGACCCTCGTGCCAGCAACTGCTTACCTCAGTTTCCACTATAAGTCCAACAGGATCGCTAAACTAAGTGATCCACAGAAACTCCAGTTAGAGTAAAAAAAGTAAAGGCTTTAGCGAAATAATTATTCCAAAATCAGAAAATCATGCAGTATACTTCATGTTTAGATCTCAACTTTCAATTCTGATTTAACTGAAACAAAAACATTGAACAGGAAACACATACACTAGTTTGGTAGAAGTCAACCACCCATACATTTCACAGATCACTTGTACAACTTCTCAGAGTGTCAAGAACTTACTTTTATCAGAATAATAACCAAACATATTTTCCTTAAACAGTCAATACCACAAAGTCATTGCTGTGAGTACAAGGCAATCTCCTTCGTTAGTTGCACAAATGGTTTTAAAGTGTCTTCATTGTGAGGCTGAACTTCTTAAAATCTGTGCCCTGACACTTACTCAAACACATGGAAAACCATCAGCAAAAACTCTGATCCTTAAATTGAACAGCAAGGTTCCTGCTGGCCACAGTTGGTCTTGTTTTCCCTCATGCCACAGCAGTTCAGAAGGCTGTTACAGGAAATGACGTATAAAGAGGAAAACACAGCCATAACAGGATAAAAAGCAATACCTTAGAGCTTAATTTTAAGATCTTATTAACTTTGTGTTTTCTGCCCTTCTTTTTTCTATGGTTACAATACGAGAGGAGAGACTCCTGTGCCATATTAAAGTACCGACTCAGGAACGATCATTCCCAAATTGTAGTTCCAGCTCCAATGCTCACACACTGCAGCAGGGCAATTCAATTAACCTTCCTCCGTATTTCCTTACCTTCCTGTGTAATGGGGATAATATCTGCAGAAAAGGCTCTATAAAGCTTAATCCTTATAAAGCTCCTAAGATGAAATGGAAATGTGCCATACAAAATAAAATGTGCACAAATAAAAAATGCACAAATAAGCCACTTTATACTAGAGCTAGTTGGAAAAAAACTACAATCAAACAATTATCCACCAGAGAATGCTGCTTTATTGATATTAAAAATGCTTCGCAAAATCACATTCATTGTGTTGGCATTTAACTTCAAAAGACTTCTTCTTAAGACATTTTTGATGTGTGTGTGTTCATTTGTAATTGGAATAAAAAACATTTTAAACTAATCTATAAGGTAGCATTTATTTTCAACAATTTTATTTTTAAAATGCCAATATGCAATACATGCTTTGGAAATCAAGTAAAAAACTTCTAAGTTCGCTTTTAAACATTTTATTCTCTTCTACATTGACTTGTATAAAAGTTTCTTGTAATGTGAAGATAAGAAAAACTAAATCTTCAGTTTCAGTGTTACCAATAAAATTTTCATTACATACTGCCACACCTTGATGACTCTCGCAAAGTCAGTCTGTATCTTTACATTTAATTTAAAACCTATTAAGAGCAGTTTTAAGTAAATAATTTCTTTTATATTTAAAAAATTATTCATTAAATTTAACACACTGATGAATCCATATAGCTTGACGGCAAATTAAGCCTTACTGCCCAGGTTAGAGAGACAGTGGCTTTTTACTTTACATTCTGTCCAAAAATACAGTGTAACCTGAATTCATACTAAATACTGCATTTTTTCTCTGCCTTTATAGAGCCTTACTCTTTCTTTTCAGTGAATATATATTAAAAGACAGCCCTTGGAAAAATAACTACTATAGGACATTTTACTGATTTCTGGTTTACCTCTCAGTTATTTTATCCTCAGTTGCAAAGAAGAAAGGGTAAGAAGGCCAGCCAGTGAAGGCCTAAGAAGTTCTTAGCATGTTGTATAGACTTACTATCTCAAACTTCTGCAAGGCATCCCATTTTTTTACTGAAATAAGCATGATTATTGCATCTAGGGTAGAAACACTGTGTGACAGAGCTGAAAAAATTTGCAGTCAGATGTGGTTAGATAGTGATTCTAGAAGAGCTTTGACATAAATTTGCCTTCTCATAGCTTACTCAGATGGCACATATCAGGTAACCCAGAGTCATCAATCAGGTTCAAGCTTTCACCTCCTTGCAAATGCAAGGGAAAATGCAGCTCAGCTCAACTACAGCAACTCATTAAAGCATTGTTCTTGGTCCAAATGTTTGGGTTCTACAAAGAAAGCATAGCAAAACCTCATTTACAAACACCATAATATTTGCTTAACCAAGGTCGTTATTTTGCCATCTGCTCAATTAGACCAGAAATCCCACAAGAAAGTAAAGTTCCTCACTCTAGCCAGGAAGTATAATCAGCTGGAAAGATTTAGGGAGATGTAACCACCAGCATTAATGAATTAGTCCATGTCCTTCAAGGTATTTTTAAAATCAATATTAGACACATACATCACGTTTTTAACACAACAATCTAGAGTTTATTTTTGTGCTTTTTTCTCCCAGGCTAAAACATCTAAATAGACCTTTCTACCATACTGCTGGAGAAGCAGCCTGGATCCTTCTATGAAACACCAACAGATGAACATCATTGCTTCTCTCAACAAACACCCAGAAAAATACATTCAAGAATTATTCTCTTAATTGACTGCTTGGTTTTATGCTCCTTTGGAAAGCAGGACATCCAGACACACTGAAAAGCTCGGAAGCTTCCCAGAAGCCCCAGTAGTTGTCATGCACAAACTGAGGTCAAACTGTTTTGTTTCATTTTCCTTTAACAAGGCTAAAGACCAGTGTTAAGAATTCTGATATATCACCAAAACGAAATAATAAGTGAGTAATCCGTAATACAAACCACCTGGATTTTCTAATAAATTTCAGTTTCTACAATCTGGAGATAATTTTGAAATAACAGCTATTACTTAGTGCAAATGTAGATCAGAATCCTTCTTCACATAACTCAGAAGCCAAGAGAAAGCTATGCTGAATTATTATTTTTACCTATTACCAAGAGGTACACATCAGCTGCAGAGTACCCTGTGGCAAGCACTTCTAGGCACATAGTACCACTGATTCCTACCTCATTTGCCTGCTGCAGTCCTGAGGAGGTATTCTCACGATTGCTTTGGTTTGGCTTTTTCTAGAAAACAAATACTAAGCGCTTCTACATTTCCTTTCTCCTGTCCACTACCTTAGACAACCTAGGATGAAATTTCAATAAATAAGTAGTAACTAAACTGATTGATATCTCAGCTTTCTGTTGACTTCTCCCAGTGGTTTTTGAATGATAGTCAACATATCCAGTATCTTACGTGCTACTTCAGGAGAACAGAAGGAACTTGCAGTTTGCCTCTTGCCCTTTTCCCACATAACACATATCTAGACTTGCAAAAGTCTAGCAATATGGCAAAGTTTCCAGCTCTCCAGTAGGAGAAAAAATATTCTCACCCTGACATAATCAGTTCTTCTGTGATTCACACCAATGGAGCTGTACACCAACCTTTACCAGGTAGTTTATATATACATTGTTTATGACTCTGCAGTTGTATTCATAGCTTGGTGTCCCATATCCACAAGTTTCAGGTAGTGCTTTCACTAAGTGGTGACAGAGAGCAATGCAGAGATGGACCCCCTGGGATGAAATTGTGATGCAGCTGTCAAACCAAAACACAAGAAGACTGACCTAGGGAAGGAAGGGAGGGAGAGGGTCCATGTGTACTGCTGAGGACCCAGCCTCCAGACAGCTTCTCCACAGCAGCACAGTGGGGACCAACTCTAGAAAACCTCTGGTCACAAAAACAAAACCAAAAAAAAAAAAAAGGTGACCTTTTGTGCAACAATTCCTGATCAGAGCACCATCCTAAAGCATTTACATTTACCTCTACAGTGAAGCTGAAGATATTTAACACCTTTTCTGCTTGAGTGCTGTCATCCCACAGGCCCTTCTTAAGGTCTATGTCTGCTGGCTTTTGAAATGTCCTCTTCTAGTATTATGTGCGCATGATTTGTAGCTATGATGATCTAACTGATGTGATCTTCAGTCACGGTATATTTACCATTTTGTTTTTCTCTGTAGCGCAATGTCCTTGCATTCCTTCATTCATGTTTTCTTTGTGTTTTTTTTTTTTTAAACTTACTGTTCTATAAAACATCCCTACTTACAGAATCACGTCACCAGAGAAGAGTTAGTAAGCTCTGATGTCCTCTCCAGCATTATACTTAAACTGCTGTATACACTCTCATCGTTGTAGTCTCCACCTGCTTTCAGCCCATCAATTATACCATTTTCTCTGAACTACGAACTCTACTTAGCTTCTATACCACTTAACTTTTACTTACGCTCACATGTGAATAGATTTTACCTTCAACTGCTTTGACTTCAGCTATCTAACAATTCATGTTTCAGTGTCAAATATATAAGCAACACCCATGTTCCATCATGTCCAAGGAAATTATTCCAGCTAGGGGATGTAGTAGTTTATTAAACAAATCACTTCATTTTGCAGGATATGTATACTCCTGTTTCTTTTTAAAGGTACGTTTTGTTCTTTTCTGCTCAGTTTTGTGAGAACCATAACCACCCTACAGATTCAGCCCCTCTGTCCAAAGAGAAAATACTGTTTATGACAGTAAGCATGCCTCTCTGCCTCATGCTTCATCACACTCCTTTCAATCAAACTGTTTGCACTTTGGAGTTTTCTCCAAAGACTTTGCCTTACTTCTGTTTGGTTTTTGGGGAGTTAGATGCTATGCATGTTTCAGATTCAAAGTTAGATAATGCCATATGTCAGAAATCTATTACTGTTGTCAGCAAACCCTATTCGCCCTCCCAAAATTAAAACTGGGATTTCCTTTTTTCAGACTGGTTCTCAGACACCATCATGTCCAGGCATCCGACAAAGGTTGTACTCACACACTTCACAATCCCATTTTGCATCAGTGTCAAATACGGAAATGAAATTAAGCAGATCTTTGAGCTTTTATATAAAGCTAGTTGCACAAATATTTTGAGTGCTATAATACTATTTCTGTAACAAACTGGTATCTGTTTTCTTGTTCTTCCCTTAATTGCATGCTATCAAACAGCTATTGGTTTAGAAAGCACAAATAGCTACCTCCATCCTCTAGATCTTCCCTTCCAGTAATTCTACTTGGCTTTATGCAGCAATGTATCACAGAAAGCAGTAAGTGATCAAGGAATAAAACTAAATTTTCAAATAAGCTTTTGTTGTGGGCTTTTTTGTGGTTTTTTTTTCCTAACTGAAACGCATGACTAATCTGTTTATAGGTTCAACCTCGCATTTCTTCAGCACTTCTGTTACTACAAAATCTTTAACACAGCAAGTAGCATAAGGAAGAGAGGGGAGACGTGCCCACAAAGTTCTAATAAGAAGATGCAGAATGCACAAGGGCAGGAGTACTGTATATGTCATTACCGTTTCATAATAAATGCCCATCCCACGCTATTCCTTTCACACAGTGGATCATGAGGATACAAACTCATGAGCTTCTCGATATTTATCCGCCTCCAGTGGTGAAAAAGAAGCTGCATGAGGAACAGGCAACATGGCTGGCTGCACCATGGTCTCCTGAAGAGGCTCATAGCTAACTACTAGGACAGGATTTTTTTTCTTTTTTTTTTCCTTAAGACATTTTTTTCCTGTGCTGCTAGTCATAACATTGTCTGTATTGCTGCAGGACCGTGGCAGGTCCAATATTGTGATTCCTGAGTTACACGCTCATCTCTGAAGCAATATTGTGCCCTGCTAAGGAAGTCAGATGTTAACAGATACCACTGCATATGTATTTTGCACATTCATGTCCGAAGTATTATGAGATTAAAAATGTGATGAACAGCTGAAGTTTGAGCCTTGTTTCAAACATTTCCTAAAATGACTGAATATAGCATCAGTGAAATATATAAAATTTGCTAGTTACATCAACACTAGAAATGAGAACAGAGGCTTGAGTCAAGAGGGATTCTGAACAGCCCCAAAACAACCAACTTCAGTTTGCAGAGGAGAAACAAAAGCACCCAGTGTCTTGGCTCCCAGCCCATACCACCTTCCATTTACTCAAAGCTTTTATGCTAAGGAGGAGGGAGTGAATTGCCTTTCTCCCCCTTGCCCTTTTTTAAAATGATAGTATATCACCATAGATACACTTTTTTAAATGATAGTATATCACCATATATAAGTGACACTTCTTACAACGCTCATGACAAAAATATTCTGGTGGTTTTTGTGTTGGTGTTTGGATTTTTTTTTTTAACTGACTCTAGAATAAGTGAGAAAGCTATGGCACAGATAGCCGACTGCAGGTATGCAACAAAACAGGCAAGAAAGAAAGAAAGAAGTTGCTGATAGCTGCAGGAGCACCAGAGACCTAAAGGTTGTTGAAGCCACAGACACTTGGGAGACTTGCAGAGATAGTCAAATACAGAATAACTGAGTTTTAAGAAATTCAGTGCAGAACCAAATATTTGTGAGGTGGGAGCATCATACAGCTCAAAACGCATTCACAGAACTCAAGTGGAAACTTTTAGTCTGAGAGCTCTTTTTCCTCAGAGCAAGACAGAGTACTTGAGAGAAACTTCTAAGATTTTCTGATGTTCTGCCTTACCACCATTCAAACCCATGATACTACAAAATTTCTCTCAGCATTTCACCATGTAAGAACTTTTAGAAATTCATGGTACAGACAGTTAGAAAGTCAGAGAGACAGATAAAAAGCACGTTAAAGACCTAAGACAATAATCAGC
>NW_009706070.1:0-25823 GCF_000703405.1 Apaloderma vittatum | reverse complement strand
CTGTTGAACAAAAAATAATGAAAAAATAAGGTTTTTTTTATCTACACATGTACTGACCCCAGGAAATGCATTGCGTGTGAGGTACACGAGAAAAAAAAAAAAAAGATAAATTTCAAAATCCTATGGAAGTCTGCTTTCAATAAATATACAATATTGTTTTCTGGACTGAAAAATAAACAAAAAAAACCCCGCAAAGATTAACAGCATACTGATAGAACAAACCATGTGGTGCACACTAGCCTTCCCTTCCCTTCATCTTTACCCCTCCCACAAGGTGCAAGAGTATAAAAAGAAGAGTATTAACAACATTGCTCTGTGATCAGTGCTGAAAGTTAACAGCCTCAATCTTCTGTCTTTTAATGTAATTCAAAACAGCTACCAAATTAATGTTACCTGAATTAACTTCTGATTCCTTATTTTTTGAAAGAACTCCTTGAACGATACAACGGAGACAAAGCTGACAGACAGCTGCATTCTGACATTTTCTTTTCAATTGTCCAGAGACCACCCATCTATTCAGGGATGCTGAATGGAAACTGATGAAGGTAAAGTAAACCAAAGTTTTCTTCTTGAAGAACTCCATCTCTTTTATCAGACAAACTGCAAGGAAGTGGCCATTCCTAGCTGCTCAGGGGTTGAATAAAGAGTCCCAGGCAGATTTTGTGCATGTGCGGCGGGAAAAAAAGACATTTTTTGTGAATACAGCCCAGGACAAGCCTCCCTTTGCTGCTCCCATTTAGGGTTGTTGTGAAGAGAAGGAGGAGCAGCAGTGGTTTTGGAAGTTTAACTAAAAAGACAACCAAGATCCCTACACAGCTACCACTAATAAACTAATATTATCGAAAGATTCTTTAGGCGAGTAGCTTACCGCTAGGGTAATACCAGAAGCAACAAACATTAGCATCTTTAATTAAGCCTCATTAAATTTTTAAAATATTTTTGTGGTCTTAAAGCACAAGGGATCTTTCTTGACTGAATCTTCTTTAAGTGAATAGAAATTATTTGAATCCTTATTTCAGCATTAATATACAAATTAATGATAGCTTCCTGGAAACTTTAAATTAAACATCTTCTGATTATTAGTGCAAGGTGAAAGAATTATTCCCCTAGAGTTCTCCAAAACAACTAGCACACTGAGGTTAACATGTCATTATCTTCAATTCTTCTGAAGCATAGCAATAAGGGTTTAGACTAAGCTGTTCATTAGGTCTTCTTTTGTATTGTCATTCTATGAGAAAACCAGGGTTATGGAAAGGTAATTCTGCTACACAATTTCTAAAAGCAGGGAGGAGAGGGTGCCGCACAGGTTTGAGAAGACACATTTGATTAGTTTTAAATTTCATCAAAAAAAATTATTTCCCACTTTAAGTAGCATCTTTAAGATGTCTGTTCGAACAGTTAAGTCAAAGCTTCAGCACAAAACCAAAATACACCAGAAACTGAGAGCCTAATTTCCACAAGAAGATATTACTTCAGAGGAGGTGCTCTGAGTAATTCCCTTCAATGAACAGTACTCAAAGGCTTATAAAAATACTCAATGTCACTAATATTACTTTTTAGAAACATCTCAATACAAAGACTGTGCAGAGACAAAAATCCAAATTTTTACCCTTTATGAAATATGCTTTCTAAGAGATGCTCATATAGGAGGATTATTAGTATCATTTTTGAGACATAAGGTCAAGGCAAAAAGAAATATAGACTTAAACTAAATCAAAGATTTCTTGAAGAGGGTGTATTTTTTCCTTTTATTTTGTGGCAAGAGTAGCAATTTTTCTGTAAAATTAGCTCAGTCATATGTCATGAGGATATAATCAAAAAGTGGTCTGTGATCAGAGATACTGGACACACTAGAAGAGCATGTCCAGTAGCGATACTAACCAATGCAATGCAACTGAACTACATTTTAACCAAAACAACATTGTTGGTAAGGCCATCACAGAATTCCTCTATAGAAAAATTAATCAGAGAATGGTTTGGGCTGGGAGGGACATTTAAAGATCATCTATAGTCCAACCCTCCTGCAATCTGCAGGGACATCTTCGACTCGATCAGGTTGCTCAGAATCTCATCCAACCTGACCTTAAATGTTTCTAGAGATGGGGTTTCTATCACCTCCCTGGGCAACTTGTTCCAGTGTTTCATCCTCATTGTAAAAAAATTAATCTTTAAACCTAGTCTGAATCGCTACTCTTTTAGTTTAAAACTCTTATTCCTTGTCCTATCACAACAATAGTCAACAATTAATTTAACCATAAATCATCCAGAACTTTCTTTTGAGGTATAAGAACTTTTAATCAAACTTAAGGTGAGAAGATACTAGATCTTTACACAAACTTCTTTCTCTGATACCCTGCATGTTGCAAATATAGTTTTGATCATTTATTCTGCAGTTTTTAATTCTGCTAGTGGTAGCTTGCCAAAGCAGACCTGCCAGCACAGCACAAAGGCATGACTGAGTGCTGGGGCCTGGAGAACTTCCAGAGATTCTGGTAGCTTGTCCCTGCTGATGCTAAAATTGAGATCTTGCTTTCAAGTCATCTCACATCTGTCTGTAGTGCTAGAGCAGACAATGCTGTAATTCTTGGCTTTCTGTCCTCAAAATTCCTCTGCACTATTTTGTTAACTTCCAATCTCTCATTTGGTTAGCAAACTTGAGCTCTGAAATTTTTTATTCAGAGGCATTTCTCCTAATTCCTTGCTTGTGTGCTCTTTTCAATCATTTCTTCCTCCCTAGCTAACACTTCAATATAAATAGCAAAAGACTATGCTGTCTAGGGTCAGCCTCAACAATCTGCACCAGGTTTTTTATATGTACACACACACACACTCTAAAATATATATTCCTATATATATATATTTGTACATTTTCATACACCTATATAATGAATATAAGAATATCACTAGCATTTTCTTCTACAGCACTACCTAGGGGACATAAACTCAGTTACTGGCCCTTTCAGAGTCCCAGGCTGTGATTCCCAGCCCTATGACTGGGGTCCGAGTTCCTCAGTTCTAGAAATCGGCTGCTTCAACTGTATAAAACCTTTGATTTCCCTGTCATAGTTGTTTACTGGTTTGATAAAATGTGTAGACAGTGTAATTGTCAATGACTTCATCTTTATTTCTAGATCATTAGCAAAAATTATTTTAATCCCTCAAAATATGGACAGGCTTCTTTTGAAGACCCAATTTCGAGATGGCAGCCTATTCTTAATCCATTTAGCATATGCTTTCTTGATAATGTAGTTAGTGCAATAAAGTGATGAGCACATTCCTAACTTCCATTCCTCGCTTCCGGGAGTGCTTATGCATTTTATATTAGTCCCCAGTAGAAATAACACATGACCTGTCCTGGAAGCAAGAAACAGAAGCTGCCCTCTCCCTTCTCAACAAAGACCAATGGACTGCAGTTGTGCTGCTTCTGCTGCCTTCCGGCCAGTAAACAAAAGGTACCTCCCAGCAAAGGAACTGCTTTCAACATAGCAAGCTCTAACAGGGGACTCTTCTTACTTTTTCCTTCCTCAAGCAGGTGATGTGATCCTCAGGCTCCTCACGTGGTTTCCCTTTGCATGACCTTCCTCCCTTCTTGGCTGCAAAACCTGGGCTGACTTCCCAGAGCTGATCTGAGCCAGCTCTTTAAGTCCTCACTGGGACAGCCAAAAACCTCAGGGGTGACTGGGGTCACCTAAAGCTTCGGTAAGTCTGAAAGAGCCAAGGGAAGAAATGCTCTCCTTCAATTTACAGAGAAAGGCCAACAATCAGAAAGCTTCCCAATACTTTTATTTTCTTCCAGTTCACATTCATTCACTGCAGACAACATCAGGGTGGGGGTTTTTTATTTATTTCTTCCTTCTCAAACCACTTAGTACTGGCAGGTACACAGCCTTCCACACGTTGTTTCACTTTTCCCTGTATAGTGATGGAAATATTAGAGTATCAAGATGTCTTTGGCCTCTGACCCCTAACAAGCAGGGTACAAATCCCTTTAGACAGAGACTCCAGAATTCTGAGCTGCTTCTGTTGCCTACAGGCTTTCACTAGAGACTGATGATAGTAGCATAAAGCAGAACTAGTCAAAGAAACAGTAACACTGCAGGGAGAAGGGGTCTGCAACCCATCATGGCTGCAAGCTAAGCCCCTGTCTTGCAGACTTACCATTACTATGCCTTAAGTATTCTATGTAGGCATAGAGTGGGCTAACTGAACTAGTTCCAATTCAATTCACCTCCAGGATGAACTTAAAAATCAAATAAAGAAGAACTAACTTTTGCAAAATAGTAAGTTTTTAGAAAATAGCACAGGCATTTTACTTTGTGTCTGCTTTAATTTCTCAACAAGCCAGGACATAACACATGCTAATAACTGCCATGCATTATACAGATAAAAGCCGGTATGGGAGACAGCACAGCAACTCTTCTAATTCCCCACAAACACTTAGAGAGAGATTAAAATGTCAATCCCAACTAAACCGATCGCATTATTTTCAATTTTTCCTGATCAAACACACCTATTTCTTCCTCTAAAAAAAAAAAAAAAAAAATCAGAATAAGTTATAAAATTAATTAATTCCAAGAACCATTTCAGACCAAGAAAGTTTACTAGACTTGTATTAGACCATGAATACAACTGAAGGCACTAAGAAAACTGTGAAAATCTCCTTTTCCTTCTATCCAATAAATGAAATATCTCCTAAATGCACCTTTTAAAGCTAATCCATAAATTGAAAGCATCACTTTGAAATTACTTTCAAGAGCACTAAAATTCAACATAAATTTAAGCAAACCAAACAAGCCTGCTGTCTTTTGAAACAAACACCTTTGAGATAGTTGTAAATGTTGGCCATAGTCTTAGCTGAAAGCTTATATTCTAATCAGTACTTTCAGTCTTCCCATAAATCTCTGAAACTGGTATAATGATTTATTATTTCACAGGGAACTAATCCAAAAAGCTAAAAGCATAGATTTCTGAAAAAGGAATCTTAAATAATTTTTTTCTGATATATTTTCCCCAAAACATATATAAAAAAGCATCTTCTCAACTTATTGTAATCTATTTCACAAAAATTACATTCATCTTTTCTATTAATGGGTATATATATATATAAAGGAAATATACCATTTGAAACTAACTAGCTTTTCCAGAAAAATCATTAAGAACTAAGAGCAAAGTACACTAACAATTTAATTTAAGATAGATATGTACACATGCGAGAAGATTACCATATGGTGATGTTACTGTTGTTTATGCTTTTAATAGAATAAACAAAAATAGTACCACAGCTAAGGAGAAAAAACAATGGTACTGCCGTTAAGCAATAGCACATTCTAGCAAAACAACTACCAATACAGCTATACAGTAACAAAACAAGAGAGATCTGTACAGGTGAGGAAACATTGATGAAGAAACCTCAAGCTCTTTCCTAACATGTATTAACAAGTGATACCACCTATCTGAAGCCAGTTTCATCTAGTCTTAAGAAAAAAAGAAAGTAGCGTACAGAAATGGGATGGAAGAGTCTCACTAACTTCACAATACCTCACCTGTGAATTACTTTTTGAAAATATAAGATATATGAAAAAGTAAATGCTTTCATAGCATTCCAGAGTTTAAAAAATTTATACATCGATGAAGTATAATTATGCAAAATATAAGCTAGGTACATTACACTGTGCAAAAAGGTGTGACAAATTCTCAGATGTCACAGACATAAGGTTTGGTAGGGCAACAAGAAAACACAGCTTGATTAGAGAGGTATTTGAGTGGGAAAGAACCAAGCAGTGCACAAGCAATAGTATCCTCAGGGAAAATGCCATTCATAGGTGTGAGCACTGCACTAAAACACAAGCCTGTTAGTGAGAAATATTATACAGGTGGAAACTTTGAGTTATACTTTCAAAACCAGTTCTTTGCTCATTTGTAACTAGATATGTGATGTCATTTGTAGGGATGAGACTTGACTTTTAAATAACAGCAAAATTTCATTTTAGACACCTGTGTCATTCCTGCAGTTGACGTGCATCACTTCCTATCCTAAACTGTCATATGGCATATGTGTAGATTTTTACATGTCCCGTGTATTGCCTCAGCAACTGCTGTGCTTCAGGAATGAGTGAGGTGATCCTTGTTGTCCCTAACTGTTGAGTTGTAGCAGAAAGCTTTATGCTTCAACTATACCCAGTCTGCTTACAGCAACAGCATTTCCTCCTGCCTGCTACCATTACATTTCCTCAACATATATGGATATTACTAGACTAGCATAAATATGCTATAATGTAGCAAAGTTTGGGAACTAGAATAAGGTATGGAAACAGAATTATCCCAATCACATGTTTCACTGAAAAACTTATTGCAATGATAATAGTATCTATAATTTCTCAAGTATGTATCAGAATGGATTATTAAAACAGCAGTGATAATAGTATCAATAATTTCTCAAGTATGTATCAGAATTAAAACATCACATTTGTCAGTATTTGCTGAGACATTCTGTACAGCAGGTATATTGCTCAGATTATATAGTACTTCATATTTGCTCGAACTCAACATTGCTTCTGGTAATAATAAACACTATTTAAACCAGCTATATGAGACAAAAGAATCATTCCACTGTTCACAAAAGTAATTTAAGCAAATAAATCTTCAGCTCACTTGGTACAGCTTTTCACTTTTATAAACAGTAACTAATTTAAATAGATCTTGAAGAAAAAAGAGGTTTAAAGAGAAAAGGTCCATACCATAAAAAGTTCAAACAATGTCAAAGTGGGAGTGTCTTCCAAAATTTAATGTTTTGATTCAGGCTGCTCTACTACTGATACTGTAGTCCCAGGCTCAAAATAAATTGAACTTTCTCTTCTAGGTATTCTTGCCTTTTACTCTGTCATGGTTTCAAAACAGCAAAGTAAAAAGATGATTTCAGAAAAGATAAACACTTATCTAAAACTAATTTAACATGATACCAAGAAAGAACTAAAAAAAACCCAACAAACAAAACCCCCAAAGTCACACACTAAATACTCCACCATTCCATCTCATTTCTTGCACAGATGCTGCAAACATGAAAGATTTAAGCAGTTGGAGCTGCACTAACCATGTTCACATACACAGATAGTAAGAGTCACTATCTATTTCTCTTGAGTTTTTTTATTCAGGTATCAGGAAGAAATTTCTGTTAAACATAACAAATTTAATTGGACCCCGTTTCTATAGAGGTGAATTCATTAATTTCTATTGGCTCACATAAACAAAGAATTCAGTACATATTTCCCTCGAGCATTCTGCTGGGAAAGAACTGGGCACAATGTTTGAATCAATTCCAGCTTCATTCATCTCAGTTAAGCACCTGATGATCAAAAGGATGCCCAGCTCATTTCTCGCAGATCTACAGTGACACCTCAGAAAAGGCCATTCAGTATCCAGAGTGACAAATCAGGATCATTATGAGCTTCATATAATTGTTTTACAACTCTTCTACCACTGATGAGTATCTCTAGCTGGCTGTTACCTCTGTAGCAGAGCAGCAGACAGAACTTGACATGCAATTGCAGGCACCTTAACCTTCACTTAAATGCAAATCAAAAATAGGAGTTGAGGAGAGTTGTACTGGTAAATACATTTTCAATTTACATTTTGAAGGTGGATCAAAAGCCAACATGCTGCAAAAATTTGAAAATAAAAATAAAATGATACATTTCTACATAGTAGCACCTAAAGAGAGACTTGGATGAGAGTCAGTCTTTCCAGACTCTAGATGTACAAAGCATCTAGAAGAAACCAAAAAGCAGGTGAAGGAAAGACGAGGCAAAATACAGTGCGCAGTTACAATTTTTAGTCAAATTCTTTTCTCATTATTCAGCTCCCACCATAGAAGCCAGCAGAGACTTTGAATGAAAACGTAAAGATTTCCCGCTCCTGAATCTTTTGAGACAAGCGTTAACCCCCACCTGTTACCTCAGGGAAACACTAACAGCGTTTTGCAATCATACTCACATCCGAAAGAAGCAACGAACCTACAGTGAAGTCTTGCAAAAGCAGTTTATAACCCCAAAATTGAACTTCAGCTTGAAAGCTGTTTCAGTTTACATTTCAACTCTTTGTTTCACCCATGAAAGTTTCCACTTGTTGCTTAAAATAGCAAAGACGGAACATTTTTGTTTACTTCCACACAAGAACAAAATTCCCTGAGATATCAAGGCAGTGAATAATATATGTACGTGAGAGAGTGGAGCAGCTTCTGTGGTCAAGTTACTGAAGCACTTTGTATATGGAATTAGGTATAGCATTGAGAGCTTTCTGTTGTTCCTTTTTTTGCCCATTGCTAGAAAGTAATTATTGACAATTAATGCAATTTTCATATTCTTGCAAACACCTACTTAAAAAGAATAAGAAAATTAGCTAAGAAATGCAGCTACTATATTAACCTGTAAGAATGCATATATGCCCAGACAACTCAGCCTTGACTCATTCCATCATTTTAAACGTAAATATGTAGGACTTCTGGTAACAACAGCTCTTTTCCTCCTACTCCTACTTGCTCATAACTGCTAGATGTCCTATGAGCAAAAAAAAAAAATAATCAAAACTCTCTCATAACTGCATGTGATGACAAGGAGGGAATTTTGAGCTTCTGAATATGCACTACATCTATGAACATATAATTAAAACTGAAGAGGAGAACAGTCACCATTTACAGAAGCTCGTGCCAGACCCCTGCAATCCTTTAACAAGAAGCAGGAGTTGCAGAACTGTACTTACATGCACATACATTTATGTACTTAGTTGTTACTCACAAAAGAGGATGTCAGTACACAAGCAACTCCAAGAATATAACCTCTACATATGAAAGGTGTTGGTTGGGTTCAAGTGTTGGTTTTCTTTATAATATTTTTTGCTGTGATTTTGTCAGCACGGAGTTTAATTTGCTCTATATCTTGAAGTGACTCAACTTTTAATCCTCTTGCATTGTTTCTTCTGTAAACATACAAAAAACTCAGAAGTATAAATCTTTTCTCTTTTAAATAACACTGTGAAGCCAACAGTTTTAATTAATTTTGGGGGGTTCAACCTGAATTACTAGTGTTCAAAATTTCTTTTCTGGCAAAACAGGGACCAAAGTGAATCATCTTCTGTCAAATAAATAAATTATACTCAACCAACTAGGAAAAAGCATGTAAATACAGACTTAGGTTTGAAAAAAAAGCCCATGCGCAACCTGAACAGTATCCTTGGAGGCAGAGGGAATTGAACCTGTGCATTCAAGCACTCATTTCTGAATTCCCAAGAACACATTTAAGTTTGAGACTGTAGTGCTTTCCTTGGCAGGGCATTTTCCAAAGGTTTTGAAAGAAGAACAGGAATAGATTGTCAGTTCCAGCTCTGCTCCTGCCCTTGCTGCACAGACAGCCCAGCTACTACTAAGGTAGCTCCAGAATCTCTGCTTTTTATAATCAATCACTTTCAGGCAAAGCATTGGGAACTTCCCTTCCCCTGAAAACCCCAAGACAAAGCATGACACTTGGAGGGCTGCTCGGTGGTCTGCATAGTGAAAGCGTGGAGACACAGCTACAGGACAATCATCTCCCAAGTCACTTACATGCAACTCATCCCTTTGAGAGACACAGGCACTGGACCGTCCCACTGAAGCTAAACCATGTGATACAAAACATATGGAGAAAGAAAATATCTGACATAGATACCGGACTAGGACAAAAAGAGGGATGCTTGCTAAGGAAGGATGAGGGATGTCACAGCAAGGCTGCAGTTCTTGCTCAGGTGGATGCTAGCAGGTTACACAAGGTGTAACCTTGACCTACAAGCAATACAGACCAGAAGAGATGGATGTTTGGGGCAGTCTCCAGGGAAATGACCACAGCAACGTTCAAAACTCAGAACAAAGCACGTGATCCTACCTTATATGGTGAATGAATGATCTATCCTACGGTAATCATTTCTCTCTTCTCATCAAGTGATGCTCCTACCACAGTGATGACCTTTGTAGATGTGCAGGCATTGAACTAGCATGCTTCTAAGCACTCCTAGTCCAAATTCTTCTCCTGAGAACACATTCTTTGTCTGATCATCTCATCTCTTTACCTGCAAAGACGTTCCACCCAGAGCCAAACTACCCAATCCAAAGAAATTGTGTCACTTTACTTGCCAAGAATGCAGAACAGTTCTTAAATTATCTTTTCTGTTTCCTTTTCAGTATTCAACCTGTCTGCTTTCTACAGTTCAAAGTAATCTCACAGCAGAAACTCTTCCATTTACCCCCAAAGGGGATTAGGACTTCTTGGAAACATTTTTAAAATAAACAGTCTCCTTACCCTGTTTAAACAATGATCTTTTAAACCATGGAGTCAAAATGACTCAGAGGAGTTGTACTTGTCATTGTACAATATTCAGCATGATCTACAGTGTGACCAGGCAGCAATGACCTGTATTAATCATGAGCCGAAGTATAATTAAGGTAAAATTAATTGACTGTGATAGTCTAACAATTTCTGCCCATGTTCTCACCCTTTCTGCTGGCTTGCCAGACTGTTGCACTTCTGGTGGAAAATTGGTCTGCCCAGGAATCCCTTTTGCACAGAGCAGACTCAAGCAGACATCAAAAAAAAGGATTCAATTTGTGAGAGCATACAGAGGAATTTCTTCCACACTGATTATGGCAACAGTTATGGAGTGGAAGAGCACTGGTAAATCTGCCTAACTCAAAACTGCCCTGTTACTATGATCAGCATGAGTCTGAAAATTGCCTTCTAATATACTGTCTCTGACTGTAAGGAAGAAAATATTTCACTTCTGATCTGTTACGCCATTTAAAATACCACATCTCTGTATAAGCAAAGTCTATAATCTTCCAATACCAACCCTAATTCTGCCTTTCTTCCTCTGTACAAGAGCTCCTACATGTCTTAGTCCACAATCATCCACACTCACTCATTTTTTAATCTAACATACACAATTCACTTCTATTCTGTGATATACTTATGGTTCTGATTGCAATTCACATTGATGGTGAAACAGCTGCTATACTGACACATAACAGTACTGACTAAAATTTGTCACTGAAGGACTTTTCAGCAACCCAGCTGGAGGAAATGTTTGACTAGTACAGCCTTATAGTTTAGTGAGAAGTACGCTGCAGCCTCAGAAATAACAAACAATTTAAAGAAAAAAAGTTTTAACAGATGACTGGGAAACTGGAAACTTACTTCCAAACTACTTCCTCTAGCTGAACACCTGGAAAAAACTTCATCACTTGACCCATCTCACAGTCAACATCCCATGGAATTAACTGCCAGAGAATAAAACACATTTTAGGGTAGGGAGGAGTTTTTTGCTGAAGGAGATTAGCAGCCCCATTTTTCAAAGAGCAAAAAATTAACTCTTCAGTTATGCGGCCATTTGTCCTAGGGGTAAACAGCCCAGGGAGGAAAGGATAGAGGAATAGATGGAGAAAGGGGTTTGGGGGATCTTGCACTCCTATAAAGGGTAGAATTGCAATAAGATGTAGGAGTAACCTGGAAAATTCCTGCGTATTTCATTATGAGGAGACAGACTAAACTTTCAGCGGTTTTCTTGTTTTTTCTACATGGAAAGGAAAAATGTTTTAGTCAAAAGGAAGTAAAAGACACATTTGGAAGCTGAAAGAAACTTAAAGAAAAAAAAAAACCCAGAAGCTAGTACATGTATTCAATAGGAAATAAGTAACAGAGGCAACAAATGCAGTAAGATCAGAGATATGGCAGGAAGTGTAATTACCCTGTGTGAAAATGATAAAACTATTAAAGAAGCAGCTAGAGAAAGTGAAACAAAAACCCCCTTTATTTTAAAAATGTTGCTGCTCATTGCAGTTAAATGAGCATGATGTTTGAGTTACTCCTGTATATAATTTTGAACAGTCCTGCTCCCACAGTTAGGTAGTAAGCTGCTGATGTGGATGTAGTTTTGTTTAGGATGCTAGAAATAACAGTGTGACCTACTGTAGGTGATCTGCTCTGGCAGGGAGGTTGGACTAGATGATCTTTTGCGGTCCCTTCCAACCCCTAGCATTCTATGATTCTATGAAATGATTCGTTAGTAACCACAGTTTACAAACCCACATGCATATTGAGATACAGCCATATTTTACCATGATGGAGTTATGTTAGAAGTATATATAAAGACTTCCAGGAGCCAAATCTTGACATTTACTCCGGTCAAGAGGTGCCTGTGTGAATGCTTACTCATACCCAAGTGATGAATACATGCTAGTGAACTATTTCAACATCACTTCTCGTTATCTCACATCTGTCATTGCCTCCAGGCTCCCAGTCCCTCACTGTCAGACAACTTCTACTGTCTCACAGAAATTGAAAATATCTATCTAGATTTTCAAGGCATAATGGTAATGCCAAAGTTTTAAAACACTGACACTTCAAATCCATGACTGACAGAAACTCGAACTTCTCCAGTTCCTCCCCATTGACTAAAGTTATTAAAAGCTTTAACCTCTCTTGGGCGGCCAGCCTATCTCTGCAATCAGATAACTGTCCATGTCTCTCTTCTCTGAATTCTAACTAAACAGAGAGGATTAACAAGGAACAGCAAAGGGGAAATCCCACAACACTAACTCAGTGAAAATTAGACAGTATTAGGTCCATCTGCTGTCTAAGCTAAAGAGTGCAAGAGTTTTTTGAGGTGGTAATATAGCTGTTACGGACCTGCAGAGATACATCAGTCATGCCTGAAAAAATCAGATAAATTCCCTTGACTGTAGATAGATGACTAATTTTTACAGGCTTTATTAGAAGAGTAAACAAATTCCTCAGTCCACAATTCTTTCTCTCAGGCTCCTGTACTGAAGTTATCATGCGATAAAATTGCTCTGTAACATAGGAAATTCTGTGTGTTTAAGTTCAACTCTTGTTACAAGAATTTCAAGAAGCTCCTAAACTATAAGATTGGCAATCAAAGCAACACGGGAATTCACAACTCAATACTTATGCACCTGCTTTTGCAATATGGAAACTGCAACACTCAGCTGACATTTTCCGCTTTCATCTCCGAAAGATCAACAAGCAGTACAGAAGGAACAGAGCAGTGTAGGACACCATGGATGTGCAAATGGAAAACAAAGCAGCTTGTACACAGTCTGTCTACATAGCACCATTATATGTCTGTGGTTTGTATTTGCCCCCCAAGAGGCCTAAAAAGTTTCAGTTATGGGTATTTAAAATCAAGACAGGCAGAACCTGTGTAGTTGGTTTGCACAGAACATATAGTAGGTGTTCTGTGCAAAGCTGATGACTTTAGAGGAGCTACAAACTGACATAAGTAAATGTAAGTTAAAAGTACATGGCTAATTCATAACAGACACTAGCCCACATTTCTTTACATTAAGCTCTTAGCAATAAAACTTGGCAATATATCACTTCTACAGCTGTTTGCACACCGTATTTGCAATTACAAAACCAAAATGAGCCTTCCAGTCAAGCATGCTGTGCACCTTCAGCTTTGTATCTACCAGTGACAATACAGACTCATGAATAACTTTCTTATTTTAATGACTTTTCCTTTGCTCTAATCAGAAATCTCAGTTAATTTTATATGACCATCAATTTAGGTAAAGTTCAGATAATTAAAAAAGCATTCAGTAACTATTTTGCTACATGTACCTGACTGTGCAAAGCTTTAACATACAGTTATCTATCCATTCTAAAGCATTCTGCATGACACTACTAAAGCCATTTCCACAATATACCAGTGACTTCCCTTGTAACAGCTCAACTGGACGTAACATTTCACTAAATCTAGATAGTAAGAATTCAGTAGCAAGGTAAAGGCCTTGCTACTAGTCTAGCAATCTACTAATACCATTGAAAACAGAGTCAAAGCTGTTGAAAACTGCTTAAACATTAAAAGTTACTAGGTACTCATCTTTTTGTTCTATGTATTATTCAGCTTTCAGTCAGCATTCTTTCTGTGCAAATATTGCTGAAAAGATAACATACCAAAACATCATAAATTCATAATTAAACCTATTCCTATTACGGCAATACTATATCAAGTTCCTTTCACTCTTACAATCTGAATCAGAAAATTACTTTCCTACCTTCAACTCTATTCCATGTGTGCCATATGAGCAAGTTGAGGGAGGTAATTCTTCCCCTCTGCTCTAGTGAGGCCCCACCTGGAGTACTGCATCCAGTTCTGGAGCCCACAGTACAAACAGGACATGGATCTGCTGGAGCGGGTCCAGAGGAGGGCCACGAAGATGATTAGAGGGCTGGAGAGCCTCTGCTGTGAGGACAGGCTGAGGCAGCTGGGGTTATTCAGCTTGGAAAAGAGAAGGCACTGAGGTGACCTACTAGCGGCCTGCCAGTACATGAAAGGGAACTACAGGAAAGCTGGAGCAGGGCCTGTAGCGATAGGACAAGGGGCAATGGCCTGAAACTGCAAGAGGGTAGATTTAGATTAGACATAACGAATAAGTTCTTCTCCATGAGAGTGGTGAAGCACTGGAGCAGGTTGCCCAAGGAGGCTGTGGATACCCCATCCCTGGAGGTGTTCAAGGCCAGGCTGGATGGGGCTCTGAGCAACCTGGGCTAGTGGGAGAGAGGTGTCCCTGCCCACAGCAGGGGGCGTGGAACTAGATGATCTCCAAGGTCCCTTCCAACCTAAACCACTATCATTCTGTGATTTCACTCAAGTTTCCCCAGTGATTCATGTTTTTTCCACACTTGAGATCTATTAACACACACAATCCAAATCAAAAATTCCTACTTGAGGCTGTGGATAACAACCCTTATTCTTACAATCTTTTGCTTAATTAGCTATTTAGAATATTTGTTCCGGTTTCATGATTCTCACAACTAATAGTCTTCAAATATATATAGATCGCTGCATCAGAACCAAATTTGTAAATAGCATACAAACAAGAGCTAACCGACTGAGGGAAAAAAAAGAAAGAAAAAAAAGGTAAAAAAGAGAAGACTAGAAATTCAGAAAGGAAATATTAATCTTCAAATGAAGAGTTCTGCCCTGGTTGTTACTCTGAACTAGGATCAGAAGAATATTGTTTCAACTTATCTTCACAAGAAAATAGCTACACATATTATAGCTTTAATCTTATTTAAATTAATATAATTTAACGGCTGCAAATAGTTTGGGGATATTTATTTCAATTTATTTTGCTTAAGTTGATTAGGATAGGCCTTGAAGCATGTTTTGCACACATACACTACACTCATATCATCAGCCAAAACAAGACCAACTGGCCAGTATTTCTAGAATTTACATTTCTGTTTCATTTTAACTTGGAGAGGGTAATAATTTCAGCAGAAAAAAGAAACTAGAATTTTTGAACCACTGCTCGTGGAAAATTAAAAGTTTGATAAAGGAAATGCACAAGTAAAACTGAGCAATAAAAAGCAGATTACTTTTCATAGTCTAAGCATAAAAAAGGGGGAGAAAAAAAGGAAGCAAAATAGAGCCTAAAGTGTAATCTCAGTTTGTGCAAAAATAAAACAAAAAACCCCAGCCTTTACCTCAACTGTGCTAGCTGCCACCTCACATCTTTAAGACAGAAACACACCCAGATATTGTATACATACGACCATCAAATTTACGATCACTTCTGCTGTGCTTCATCTTAATGTTTTACCTTTTAGGTTTAACCTTCTGCATAAGTAGGTCATGCACAATGATTGAACCTTTTCTGCATGTACTCATTGCTCTTAATCATTAATAATCCAAGACACTTGGCATCCAAGTTTCTGGGGGGAGGTGCCAGCACTGAAGTTTTCTAGTGCACACATTCAGTATCTTGCATTCTCTAAATTGCCAATACTAACCTGGAACTGGCTTATCAATTAGGTGCAAGACTTTCCACAATCAACACAGAAATTAAATTAATAATTTAATATTGTAGATTCAACCCAGTTGCCAATTAATTCACAAGGTTTTGCATTTGTTTACACTGAGATCAGGAGCAGCAGATTACCAACTAAAAAACCGCAGTGAAAGTCCATCAAAAGTTGTTTCTAATGTAGTAAAAAATAAATATATAATGAAGGAAAACAGTTGCTGAAACAAAGAGCAAACACCACCACCAGTTTCAAACACATGGTCAATAAAAGAAGATTCTGAGTAATTGAATGGAACAATCTTGAAATTCAGGTTTTTGGTATGTCCAACATTAAGATTCAGAAACACTTTCCTTATGATACTGCAATGCCTGATCCCAACTACAATACAAAAAGCAGGATCAAAGTCATGCAAGTCACATAACTACAAAAGGCTACAACACAAGCATTCTCAGCATTCAGCTGTTCTTGTCACATAAATCAATACACAATGCAAACAAATTCATACCCATCCCATTATGTGAGACATATCAAGGAAATGTTCTCACCTTATAAAAACAAAAGGATGAGATTTGGTTTTTTTAAGGAACCTTTCCTCTCCGTATCAGCTATAAAAACAGCAGTGACAAAGGAATTTAAGAGAAGCAGAAGCAAAACTGTACAGCTGTTATAAAATTAATGCAGTATTCCTAAAAAGAAACCAACCAATCAACATATCAAATGAAATAAATTGATGAGCTATGACAGAGAAAGATACTGGTCACCCATATGACTCACTGTACCATGCAAAGTTTCAAAGTAATATAGCAAGTGTTAGACCTCTGCAGGCTAATATTAGCAGATTACTTTTTAATGTTGTTGAATGTCTCATGTCTAGCAATCAGTGTTACAAATTGTTTCAATTTCAACATTTTCGTATGGGAAGCAATACAGCTAATCATTTTGGTCTTTGAACCTCCGTTTTCTTAACTTGCAAATATGACAGAAAGTTAGAATCATGAATGTATGCTAATGTTGTGGGAAATAAAGTAGGCAAGATGTGCTTTCTTATATATTACTTTCTTTCAAATGCAGTTCAGTTAAGATAATACCTGTTTTTTTAGGCCTCAACATTTTCAGCTATGTCCTGGATTTTAATGGATCTCCTGATCCTTGCTGTCAGCCTACAAGAATTACAGAATCGTCACTCTTCTGTTTCGGGCATTTAGAAATTTGATTTTACTATACCCATAATTTAAAAGCTGCTCCTGGCAGCTTACATTAGCAAGAGATTTGCTCACAAGTGCCCTGAAAAGCTTCAGCATGCAATGCTTCACAAACGTTCTGCACTCCAAGTACCTATTTACCGAACCACATTTCAGCATGGTAGACTCAACACATACTCACCTAAATAAGTGGCTGAGAGTCACGCATTCATTTTATTTCCCAACCTAAATCAAGAAAGTGTTTAGTACAAATCTATAAAATTAAAAAATTAAATCCATACTTGCTTAGCATTCCTGAAGAGGAAATCTTTCCAGAATCACGATTTTCATGCTACAGCTTAACATTGTCGTTTGGGGAGGCAGGGAAGCAGACTACTATACACTAGTCAAAATCATGCTTTCTGTTCTGCCACAATTATTTTATTTACACATGTCAATACATCACACTGAATGCAAAAGTGAATAAATAAAATAACCTTTTTCTTCTGCAAACTGACTAGAAAGGTAAACAGCTTTTAAACTTTCTTTACCTGTAAGAATGCGCTTTTAACAATGGATCACTTGGGTTATGCTTATAAGAAACACAGTTCATATAAAATATGATCTTCAGAACTACAGTAACAAAAATGAGATTTCAATGAATACTTTAATTAAAAATTTTAACCAGTAAAATAAACACCAAATATCTTCAATAACTGCGTACAAATCTAAAATTTTTTGCTATCTGTACAAAAATCTCTGCAGTTCCCAAACAGCTTGGGCATTAAAGAATCACAACAGTTTTATGTCCAATTACATTCAAATTTTTAACTGAGTTTAAGTTCTATCCATGAGATTCAGTTCAAGCTGGAAGCATTCAAGCTAACATAATCGCAGAAGAAAATCAGAAATTTCTAGACAGACTGCTGCAGAAAATGATCACAACTTAAGCAGTCTGTAACAACTACCTGAAAGGCTTCTGAGTATTAAACCCACTTTATTTTTTTTAATCTCCTACTGTTTTCCAAGGATGAACAACAAACCTACTGCTATCTTTATAAACCTTTTTTCAATCTTGCTTGCACGTTTTTGCCTCTTTAGCATTCTCTTTGGCAAACAAACACAGCTTTCATTGAGTTGAGTGGAAACGAAAATTACTGACTCAGTAGTGAACAGTATAAACACCGTCTGCTTCTCCTGAAAAGTACAGTTCATCTTCACGAGTAGCTGCACCTTCCATGTACTTGCTTTCACAAAACAAAAGAATTTTTTGAATGGAGATAGGGAACAGGAGGAAAAGTAATAGTCACTCATTTTTATTACTAGGCATTACGCTTTTTCACTGCAAACTGTGTGTATGACTAAAGGGGCAACCCGAGGCACATACCTATAACTGTCTACCAGCAGGAAATTCAAACACGGTCTTCAGTTTTGTTGATATACTCCCTTTTCACACCATAATTTAAGACCAAGGAAAAGGAGAAAAAAAAATACATCTGCCTACCCCATCATCACTAGCCAGTAGCTACTGAATGCAGTTTCCAGAAACAGAGCTACAAATTATTCTCATTACTTTTGTATTTATATTAGTTCCCTTTGCATTGTACAGCATTATTTCTAGCAACTATTTCCTACAGCACAATCCTTTACCCCTAGACGTGTAGTCCAGTAAGCCTCTCTTCCACGCACATTTGAAGGTTAGCCCATTGAACTGTCTGCTTCAATGCAAACCTTTTTCTTTCTGTCTTTTCTTGTTCTAAAGTCATTCTTTGTTAGCTTTTTTTTTGTGCTGCATCCAGACACTAGAGATCATCTTCTCCTGTCTTCCAGAGAAAAATCTATGTCCTTTCTATTAACAGTGAACTTTTCCATCTCTTTCCACAGGAAATCCAAGATAATTTTATACATAACGAAAACTAGAAGAAGAATACACAGACATTTGAAATATACAACTCTATCCCCCACCAAGTCTCCTTGCTAGATTTAAATCTCTCTGAATTTACCTCAGCAGTGCCAGACTCATGATGGGACTGCAGGGCGGGTTTTTTTCAGTCCTCCTTAAGAGCCACTTTATTAAAGTGACTTTGCTCATTCTCTCTTTCTTGAAAGATGCTTTCTGCAATAGGTATCTTAGAAAGATATTTACATACATAAATATTCCAGGGATCATTTGTCTTCGAGGAGTCCTAGAGGTGAAACACACTCAGCATTTCTCCAGTGTAGGCTTCTGTAATGCTCTTTCAGCTTTTATTACAGAATTTTCTTTAAGACTTCCTGGTTAAAGCCAGATCACTATGCTAATATAAGGAACAATCAAGAGATACGACTTGAAGACACATTTCAAGCTTCAATTTCTTCAAAATGGTAACTTTGATGTTATGTAAAGGGCTCTGGAGGGCTTTCCAAGAAGAGGTGCTCTGACAAGAGAAAGCTGTGGAGCTGTGGCCTTGCATGCAAAAGTACTTTCAATATTGGCCTTCTCACTATTATTATTCGTAATGTTAACAGCCTGGCCAGGGGAACCAGAAAAGGTCTGGTGGGAGGTGAAGGCACTACATATAAGGAAACATACTTTAATAACATACAGAAGTGCCGGTCTTGGCATCCAGTGAAGCACCAATATAAAGAAGCCACCCACTGCATGAGGTGAAGCGAGAGTCCAACCCTTCCTCCCCAGGAACCTGCCACATCCTTCCCAGGATTGCTGCCACACGCCTGTTCTTCTCTCAGCACCCAGAGTCATGTTGTTCCACTTTTCTAGGCCTTTTACCCTCCCTCTTCTTTTCTTTGTCCCGAGTCAAGAGTCACAGGCTCCTTCAGACTTCTCTCCTACAAGCACTACTCCTCCTTTGACCATCCTCTTCATTTCCTTACTCTACACTTTTCCTGTTATCACCCTTCACCTGTCCTTATGTCTCCTTCTCCTGCAGTCAACATTGTCAGAAACTTAACTCCCCCTAAAAATTTTTCACCTTCCAGTACCTCAAAATCTGTCACAAGACAACCCCACTTGCAGTCTGAGCCAGTTCAATTTTATTCCACTGTTCCTCAGTTATTTGACACTTCCACATCCCTTATGCCTCCCAGTTTGTGGGTGTGTATCTGCATAACTTCCCTTGCCTGCCTGTTATCACGAGAGATGACAAGGTAAAATGCAAATAGCAATTCATTTTGATGAAAGAGAGAAGGATGCTTCAGCTGGTGAAAAAGTAGAGATAAAGTCCTACCTAATTCTGACTTCCTAAATTTCGATTGTTTGATGTCCAGCTAATCCTGATTCCTACTCGGGGTTTTCCTACACATCCACTGTCAGGGCTGAAGAACAACGATCCGCTGAGAGAAGATGTAACAGTTCATGGTGAAACATCACTATCAAAGATAAAAATCAGCAGAGTATTCCACTGGGAGATGTATTTTATCCAAGGAGACACAGTGTGCTATAATCATTTTGTTAGAAGCAAGTACGTAACTTCATGCAGCAATTGGAGGTGATTAATAAAAAGATAATTCTGAAAATTTTCAAGTTCTGTTCTTCTATGACAGCTTTGAGTGTCTGCATTACTCCCCTTCTTTTGAAAAGAAAGTTCCTTAATCCTTTGTATAGCTCTTTCTATTGTGCTCGTTACATATTGAGATTGAATGCTCCTACTAATTGTCTGCAGTGAAGTTCAAAAGGATTTGTTGCTATAGCAATACGTCATGTTGATTCAGAAATTAATGATAGAAGAAGTGGCAATTAGTACTATTAATTTTTACTAGCGAAACATGGGGAGACTGCTAAAAGGCTTCTGGCCAAAAAAAGCAGTAAGATTTTGCATAGGTGACCAATACAGAGCTTGCAGCTATAAACTCAAGCATAATGGGTATTTCATACTTCAGTACGTGCAGCATGAATGCTTCTGCCTTACCACCCCGAGATGACCCAGCCTTGGTTGCGTTTCAGGAAGTCCAAGGAGAGCACAGGGATGTGTCATACATTACAGCATCCCATGGAACAAGCTCCTCTACACTAGTAGAAGGAAGTGAAACAGAATACTTTTCTCTACAGATTTGACACTGTTCTTGCAGTGTTTTGCAGAGACCTTTTGTTTGCATTTTTAGCAAACGTAAGTGTGCTGCTTCAAGATAATGACCTGCTTGCTCTCATTACTGAATAATAGCCAAGAACCTGTTAAGTGTTTTCCAGGTCATATGAAACCAAAAGAATTAATTAATATTCTACACTAAGACTGCTGTTATCTCACCAAATTATCTGATTTTGTTGCAGCCCAGTACCTACCACAAGCTATTTGAAAAAGAGAATTGATGTTTGGGTTTTTGTTGGTTTTGGTTTGGGTGTTGTGTTTTTTTAGGCTTGACTTGCTTTCAATCCTATAAAGAATAGTGTGGCTCTACATAGCTGTTTATAATGCAAGGCTGAAGGAAGTAAAATATTTCTTCAGTACATATTTAGCAGACTTTTAGAAAGCATGATTTGACAGCCTTAATAGTGTATTTTCTGCTACTAGAAACCCACATAATTACTCAACTCAGTATATTTACTGATTTCATAATGAAATGATGGTGTTGTAGACTAGTGGCAGATTGCCCCTTAGGGTTGTTTTATAAATCTTTGTGCATGATATACAGCATTTTTTTCCCCCTTCAAAATTGCCAGATGCTACAGACTATACCTCGTACCTTCATGCAGTAATGTTGGGAAGATTTCTCAAAAAAACATTAATCCTACATGTCAGAGGTGTGTGTGTGAGGGACTGGCAGGAATAAGGAGGCTGCAGGACAATGCTTGACCTGGAAAGGGGTCCCTTTACACTTCACAGAGATCTAAGGCCCACGAAGAGCCCTCAACATCAGGCTCCTGTACACCTAATGCTGTCAGTTGAGGTTGTAACAGACAGAAGAGTACAGCTAGAGCTAAACAGGCAAATGACATTGCACAAAACACCTTAGCCAAACACAGGCACTCAGATTAGATCGTTTTATTTAACCTAAGTGAGGTACACCAACATAAGCATGTCCTCAAAACTCTTAAGCATTTTAGTTTTTAATCCTGTCCCCCCAAATTTCTCAATCCCCTAGGAATTTATAAATAAGAGGGAAACTTCTGACTTTTTCTATTATAAGCTTTGGCATGTCAGGATTAATCTCTTTCCATGGGGACATACGAGGAGTGCAGAAGGACAGATTATCATCTACATACGGTGAGAGATTATCCTTACACGTCATCACGCAGTCTTCTCATTCAGAGGTGGAAAGGAAACAAAAAACCCCACAAACAAAAACCACAAAAACAAGCAGAAACACTCATTACAGAGCACAACTGCATCAACTGCTGAATCTAATTGGACAATCCTGAATCCCTCCCATCACATTTGCTGCCCTGACAAGAACTTGCTACAAACTAGTAGAGCAGCCACAAGCCCCTGTAGATCAATACTAGGCATAATCCTCACAACATAGACCAGGCAACAAATTATCAGGTGGTTGGTCTGCAGAGAGCTCTGCGATACTGTGGCCATGCTGCTGTATTGCATCTGGCTAAATGAACAAAGCCCCGAGTTTGCTTGCAGGAAAGTTTTCTAAATTAAACAGTCCGGGTGTTGTTTATTTTAACTTCAGAATGAAAGTACAGGAAACAGAGGAGGAAAGGTAATGGCACTGACAAGTGGCTGTATTTTCGAATCCTATCCAGGAAAACATTTTCCCACAATCCATACTGTAGCTGTATTATTAAATATTTCTCTGTAACCATCTCCATCAAGATTAATTTACAGAAGTATCAAACTGCCTCTAGCTCTCATTTCAGCAACTGAGCATTTATCATTTGTAATATAAATAACATCTTCTGATTTTGTTTTTCAGAAATTTGCCAACCACAGAAAGGAGTTTTGCAAACATGTAATGAAGAAATTCACTTAAGCCTACTTTCCTTTATCCTAATGTCTCCACCATGAAAACATATTCAGAATAAGTGATAGGGTTAATCTTTCATCCTCTCCTACTTTACACACAGTAATTTCAACAATTTATATTCAAGAGAACGGCTTTTCCTTGCCCTTCCTGAATCTTGTAGCCAGGCTTGCACGCAGATGGCACTCAACCAAGGTACGAGGAGCAGAAAGTGTTGCAGCTTGCCCTTACCCTCTCTTGAAACACAAATAAGACATAAACGACTGCTGAGCATGAAGTCCCAATCTAAATAAGGCATGCCAGGCTTACATTAAACTCATTTATGCTGTTTTGCACCCCCAGAACCATCAGGAATATACTCCAGCATATATTCTACAACTCTTTGTCGGATGGACGGAGAGGCACAGTTTGCGTGTCTAGAGGTGTAGCTGCTGTACACTCCTCCAGCACCTCTGACTGACAGTTTCACACCTTACAGCAGTTGTGCAGCCTAGCAGAACTGATGTTCTTCTATCAAAGAAAGACAGAGAATGAAGTAATGGAGGAAGTAGCAAGACTGTTGAATGAATTTGCAAAACAGACTGCTTTTGTAGGCACTTTCTTTCCATTCTAAGCTTACAGATCCATTTAAACATCCGTTACATATTCAAACAAAGGTACTTATATATAGCTGAGGATACTGATAGAGATGGCATTGCATATCCTCCCTCACATATTCTTATCCATACTGCTCCTTATTTTAAAGCCTAATTTTATGTCTTACTTAATGTGCTGCCACCACAGTAAGGGATACTAATAACATTAGTAAATTGTTCTACCCTATTATGTACTAAACTCAGCAACCATGCATTTATATGCACTGAACAAAGCTTTCCCATTGCTTCAAATATCTCACAGATACTTTGTTTCTATCTCAGAGTACCACCTCTTCTTAATGCCAAACAAGCCAAAATACTTACAAAAATGAATTAAGGTCATCCTGATCACTTCAAACTTTCTTCTACTGTCAAGCACCTTTTGCAACCCTTCTCCTTCCTTCTTGAGTCACATAATGCTGTGTAAGCACAGCAACTGCCAGCACAAAGTATGCAGTTAGGCTTTCTGTATGCTAAAGTCAAGACTCGGGGAGGAGGAAAGGCATGAACATAAGAATCCTAATATTGTAGTAATTATATAGAAGAAATTTCCACCTTAGTCATCATAAGATTTTTCTTCAGTGTTTCAAGATCTGATCCTGAAAACATTCATAGTACTGTCTAGAATCCAAATACTAATGCAAGACAAAGAGATTGGTTAGTTTTAAAGTAGCAGCTATAGCTGTAGAATGAAGAGTGGCATAACTGTGACAATTTTTAGACCAGCTTACAAATTAACCAAGGTATTTTAATCCTTAACACTAATACTTAGAACTGTAATTTAAGACACCACCGAGCACTGTGTTTGTAATGTTTCATAGGGTCATGGCTGGTGTTCGCCACGAAAACCTACTTCTGAGACTGCTACTCTAAAATATACTGATAAATATATTGAGAAGTTGTTGCATGCAGACTATATTACTACAAGTAAAATGAAATTTAAATTTCTGTCAGTAACAGAAATAAAAATGGATTACACTTGACAGTATACAGATATATGATACAAAGCACGCAATCAGCTCCCTCCAGAAAGTTATTGTTCATCTACTTCAATATGACATGAATTTGCACCTCACAACAGTTTCTGTAATAAATTAGGCTCTATTTCTTTTGAATGAAACATGAAAAGGATACAAAACTGAATTTCTCGGTTTTGTGGCAGAGTGCAACTAGTAGAAGAAAACTTGTAACATGTTTAGATATAGCTGGCAGCCAGTCAGATGAATTTAATACTGCATTATCTCTAGAGTATTTCATTGCTTTGCTACTAAAATCCAGCAAAATCGCTACATCCAAAATACTCCAAGAGAATGGTTTTCAGTGTTTCAGTTCAAGTTAACCGATTCTTTTTCCCTAAAGCTGAAGTTACCCTTTTAACAAGCACACGGCACCAAAGTAAAAACATTGCTTTGAATGCGACTCAGCATTGGAAAATGTAATCTTCATATTGCTCTACAGGGCAATAACGTACACATAAAAACTATTTGAAAAATACAAGAAAATTAAAAGAAAACAAAAAGAAAAAAAGAGCACAAAAAATGAAAACTTTTTAGGACACGCAACATTGGAAAACCCTGCAATATTTCTTCCATGCCACAGAGAACTCCTGCCGTACAAGTGACCAGCTTGCTTCCATGCTGAGGCACATTTCTGAAAGTCACCAAACCAGCCTTCTATTCTGGAAAAAGCAATGTTACATTACGTACTGCAGTCCTGGTCCAACACAAGTAAGCAAACCAAACACCGCCAGATTAAATATACAAAAGCAGATGAAATAAAATCAATATATCATTCAGTGACTCTGAGGTGTATAGGTATGTAAATAAAAAAAAAAAGTATGAACATGTCACTCAGCGTAGAGTGTAAACACAGGGAAATACATTGCTTAGGCTAAAACATCCTCAGCATATACACCAGCTTTTGTTTGCCTTTTTTTTAAAAAAAAGTTTCTCGACGTGTTTCTATAATAGTGAAGTTACAGTTCTTCTGTCTGTGACTATTTCTATATATGGTCTGCACAGATTTTGCTGGGATTTTCCAAAAGTAATCGCAGACAATCAGAAGCCCGTTAATTTTTAAGAAAACCCACACGAGCAGATCCCGAGTCCTGCACGCAGGAGCCCGTTTGCCCTTCCCTGCCCTGAGACTTAGGCAGCGGAGGGCACACAGCTAGCCCTGGCGTTAAGTAAATACTTGGGCTCTGCTTCAGACACTGCCGTGAGCGCGCTCGGAGCGCACCCGCTGCT
>NW_009706069.1:0-10954 GCF_000703405.1 Apaloderma vittatum | reverse complement strand
TTTTCCAGTCTCAATGATTCTGTGATTCTGTGAACTCCTGCTTTCTTTATACTCTTGGCACATCTATTTCAGTGTTTGCAGGAAGAGCACTGCAAATTCCAGCAAAACAGTTAAGCATTTGCCTCTGTGATACTCATCAATGAAGTCTAAAAGTAACATGGACGTCTCCACTTATACTTTCCATCTTGTAACAGTGCAATTGTATCCTCTGTTTCCAAGTAAAATCACAGCAGAAAACATGTCTAATACAGCCAGCTGTCAGATTGAATATGATGCTGCAATTTGCCTAAAATCAGTGAAGATAGGATTACGCCAAATTTCGATGATAAACCACAAAATTTGAAATGTTTCTCTATTTCATTTTGAACATAAGATAACAACTAACTACTTTCGCTTGCAAAACATTGAAATGCCATTAGCTTTTCAATGAAAGTATTTTAATTTTTTATCTGAAAAAAACAGATCAATGTTTGCTCATAAATCACTCTAAATTTAAACAAAATCCTGAGGAAAATTCTACAGTGCATCAGAAGGAAAATGGCAAAATGCTCTCCAGCAAGAAAGAAGGTATTCTTGACTATTGGTTCTATTCAGAAATCCAGGAACAAGTGAAAATGCATAAGACCCTCCTCCTGTATGCCTTCTTAGAAAATCAGAAATGTAGGCCTCCACATCTGGGAGCAAACAGCACCTTCTTTCTTCTTTGCCTTCCCCAACTTCTCGGCCAAACAGTGCACCTTCCCCTGCCTACACTACCTGCTGACAGCTTCAGCTCTTGCTTTGCATTAAGATTGCAGTGACCATGCTGTCCAGGTCCTTACTGACTTTATCAATATCTATAAATATCTAAAGGAGGACAGAGTCAGAATCTTTTCAGCAGTGCCCAGTGACAGGACAAGAAACAGACATGAGGCTTTATGGGGTTAGCCCTGAAAGCTGCGTAGATGGCCACAGAATGGAAAGAGACTAGGTTGAGCCTTGATGACAGATAACGGAAAAACAGAGACCTGATTACAAACTGAAACAAATACAAATGGAAAATCAAATACAGAACTCAGCAAATATATGTCTTAACTTCAATTCCTAGAACTTAGTATATTAAACAATGTGACAGATTCCTTAACAGCTTCACAAATCTGTCTTGTAGAGTTCACTCTAGTACTTGTAATGCAATTGTTATTGCAGATTCATCTTGTATTTCCTCACTAACCAAAGCAATTCTAGGTAATGACCCATCCATTCTAAAATAATAAAGAATAAAGTCTACTTTTTTTTTTCTAAATAACAAACCAGAACATTGTTCCTATTCTGCATAATAGGTCAGCTTCATCATAGCAACATATCAAAAATGCAATTCACTTAGAGCTTCTTTTTCATTCTTCTGTACCTTTTGCAATGTTGAAACATCTAGTGGAGTCAACAGAATATGTATAAAATACATGCATAGTTCTTCATATGGAAGGAGGAATGATGCTTAGGCCTTGTAGTTCAGATACTCCAAAACAGAGAATTTGGATTTCAGAATTAGACTCAGTAACGTCTTTACAATTAATATCATCCATAAGAGCATCTCATACCAGAATACCAACTATTCTAATGATATGGGGACTTCCAAGGAAAGGTAAACCTTTTAAGCAGGTTCTCTCCACACAGAGGTGAGATATGGACCCCTACAAATCTGATGAGTCCTTTAAATATTTTGCTATGATGTCCTTCGTCAAGTAAGCTCTAAAAAATGACGTCTGCAGATATTCAATTACAGTCAAAATGGTGGGTAGTTTAAAGACGATCAAAAATCCCAGTTGACTTTATGTCTACTTGGCTTTATCTTTTCCAGTTCTGATACAGATCTGCTGCTGAAAAGGTAAGCAAACTTTGTCTTGTTTTCCATGTAGAAATAAGCTATGACAGAATTTTTGGTTCATTTCCTAAGCACTTAGAGTTGCACTACGCTGCATGTTCTCTAGAAAAGAACAATATTTTGAGAATGACTCTGCTATTGAATGGAAGCAGAAAAAAATACTTTTCCTGAACAAAAGCAATGACAAAAGATTTAGAAAGGCCTGGTGCTCTCAACAGTCACATCCCTGGAATAAATTTGGCTAAGAGAACTATCCTGATTCATCTTATTTTTCTGTCATTATCTGATGATGGAGAGGAGAAACCCTTCAAAGAGTATTTCACAGGGCAAATGATACAAGTTCGTACACATATGAGAGGGAATTCTTTTCCTTTAAAACACATTTGCAAGAATGCCACTAACAAATACAACTTCACTTGGTATCAGATATGTATCATGTTAACAACTTGGAAGACAGAATGATGCTGTTACTGAGGCATTTGGAGTTACCCTTGAAGATTCAAGCAGAAGTGATGTAGCTTTTACATTTTTTTGATGTAGCTTTTTATTTTTTACTTCTAATGACAGTAAACCCATGATTTATCTTAACATCAAAAATGAGTTAAAATTCAATAAGAAAACAGAATAATTACTTTTGGAAGACATGTTAGAGTTTGGAATGTATCCAGTGAGAATAGAAAGATTTCCTAAAATGCAGAATTATGGTAATTGTTGTCTTATTACCTGGTGTGTGCTGTGCATGCTGAATCATCTATGTTTAAAAATGTGGATTGCCTGGAGCAGACCTTATTACAAGAGCAAAACTAATCACAAATGTACCGGTATAAATCACAGAAGAGACATACAAATAGTCTCAAGAGCCTGAAAAAAATGTGAGATGCCCCTCTTTATTATTCTTTTAAATGAAACAGATATTTTTTACACTGATAGCTTTCTAAATGGCATACTGTGATGTTCACTTCAAGTTAAGTAGTAAGTTCGGTCAGATCAGCCCAGCTTCACAAGCTGGACATCATTAGATCTTAAAGGAAGAACCAGAAAGCCTGGAGACTGTTCCCTCCCCTGCTAACTCTCCCCTCAGCAAAAGCATAGATTCCCAGCTATGGCCTCACTTGGCTAGATCCCCAAAACACGTGACCACATTGTCAGAGTATCAGGTCAAAGCTAACATATTTTGACCCTCAGCAGAATTTACTATCCTAGCCTGACACAACCACAGTTCTGCAACTTTTGCTTCTCTGGAAGTGCAGAAGAGCAAGCTTGTGCCTGCATCTCTGGCCACATACACATAGGTAGGATAATGATGCATTTCACACTGGTCATCTGGCACTTTCTAGTGGTACTTTCTAGACACAAAGGTATGCGCCTGAGTTCATTAAAAGGCTGCAGTTTCTTTTTCTGTCATCTAGCCATTGTCTCCTTTTGTTTACTATAATTCCACTATTGCAGTTTCCCTAAAACTTCCTGTTTGCCTTTATATGTCATCTTCTTCTGAAAGGAAAACTACCATAGAAATCTTCATTCTTGCTTCAGTAAATTCCCCTCCTACTTCTTGCATGTTTTTATTTCTAATGTCTATAATGACATCCCACGCTCAATATAACTACAGAATGCGTTCCTCAGCCTTTTCAGGTACCCTCTTGGGCCATGTTAGAAATTTTTCCTCCCAAACCAGGAAAAGATCCCCAAGTCTCTTCAATTACATCAGGTTTTTCAGACCTATCTGTCCTGAGTTTGGCTTGGATAGAGTTAAATTACTTCCTAGTAGCTGGTATAGTATGAGAATAACATTGATAACACACTAAAGATTTTAGTTGTTGCTACGTAATGCTTCTCCTAAATCAAGGATTTTTCAGCTGCTCATGCCCGGCCAGTGAGAATCCTGGAGGAGCACAAGAATTTGGGAGGGGATACATCCAGGACAGCTGACCCCAACTGGGCAAAAGAGTTTTCCATATCACGTGACATCAGGCCCAGCATAAACTGGGGCAGTCAGCTGGAAAGGGAGTATCACTGTTCAGGGACTGGCTCTGCATCAGTCACCAGGTGTTGAGCAATTGCATTGTGCATCACTTGTCTTTCTTGGGTTTTATTTCACTCTCTTATTGTTACCTTCCTTTTCATTACAATTATTATTATTATTACGATTATTCTTTTATTTTTATTTCAATTATTAAATAGTTTGTATCTCAACCCACAAGTTTTATTTGTTTTCAATTCTCCTCCCCATCCCAGTGGGGCAGGGGAAGGAGTGAGCTAGCAGCTATGTAGTGTTTAGTTGCCACCTGAGGTTAAATCACAACACTATCAAACCATTCTGTTGGGTTGTTAACCACTGTCACACAGAGTACTGTATGTCAGAGAGATGCCTTATACCATCAGCTATTCTGTTGATATTCTGATCTCACTACAAGACAGTACTAGTTTTCTACAAAACATAAAATTATACTAATTCTTTTCAGAAATTTCACTCGGGATTCTCTAAGTTACACGTATCCACAGAGGGGAAAAAGAAAATTCAGTTGTTTTCATTGATTGATGCCCATTTGTCAGCTGCTGCAACCAATAACTGAATAAGTAGAATGTTTTTGAACTGTCTGTGCTTTCAGCTCCTTGTACAAACATTAGTGGTGTTAAATGCTTTGTGTGACTTATCAACTCATCTACAGGGTGGAATAGGGCAGAGGAACTCTTTACATCTTTGTAGAATCTGAGATGTTCAGCTGTGAAGCTGCTGTCTGTTTGGCCAACTGGCCACCTGCCAGCAGACAACAGCCAAAACACTTTCAGACGCAAGGCATGTCTATTAGTTAAGTGTGTCCTACATTGGAGAAATGCCTAGCTAGTATTCATACAGAATCCCATAAAAGAAGAGAAAAGAGAATGTCCCTTTTATTTTCAATTGATGCAAATGGTGCAAATACATTCAGGTATCGAAAGGTATGTATCCATTTTACATAAGCATACATGCCAGAAAATAAAAATGTGTTGAGATGTTCACATGTACTCTAAAAGTAAGGCAGAGAAAAAAGGGCTTTCTAGCTAACTGCTAATCCGCAATGCAAGTCCTCCTCAAAATTATTTCTTTTTCTCTTCTCTTTGATATACTTTTCCCTTCCCTCTATCACCAACTTACTACTGAAGATCTTAAGCCACCAGCAGTGTGTTAAGAGAAACTCTGAGAAATGCATTTTGAGGTTTTAAAGAGAGCACAGTTGTGAAAGCTCATTTACATGAAGCTTTGCTGTGTGTGAGTCTCCTGTTCCCAAGGAGTCAGTCCTCAGGGGTTGCTCTTCTGTATTTCTTTTGCAGAAAAAAAAAGTTGTCTCTCTGGCTGTTCTAAGCACTGGTGTTTGCTAATGTATGAAACAACTTCTTTGACAATATGGAACTTGTTCTCAGGAATATTTACTAAACAGCCTCTCTCTTACTGCTCTGCAGTATCCCTCTCTCCATCATGTGTTTTGTTTCCCTGCAGATTTGTTTCTGAAATCCTGTAAATAATACCAGATTTACAAGTAATTTCATGCTCTTACATAAGCAGCAAATCATAGATGTGAATTACTGCAATTCTATTTACCAGAATCCAGAATTCTGCAGTAAATTAAAATTACAAAAAAAACCCCACCGAACTAAAAATGTGTAAGAAAAATCATAAGTCAAATTAATGCTCTTACTTCCATGAGCAAAGGGAAAAGAAATCTATAGTCACCCATTGCATTTGGAGTTAAACAAAATCACAAAAAGCAAAGGAAAAATTTTAATTTTCAATCTTTTAGAAATATTTTAATGATATAAATTCTATTAATCAATTAGATATAAATGTGAAGGTTCTTTACAAAGAAAAAACCTTTCACAAGATTTTTTTCTCTTCTACCATTTCAATGAATAACTAAGAAATAGTCCATCTGTAGTTATAGAAAATCACACACAAACAGGCCCTTAAATAGAATGCTAATATCCACAAGAAAATGACATCTATAATTTAAATATAAGGTTTTCACATGAGGCTTATTAGCTGTGTTTTAATCTGCATTAGTCTGGTTAAAATATCCATTTTCCTTTTTTCATCCTGTGAGCCTACTAGACTTTCTTTAGCCATTAGCAACAGTAAGAGCAATTAGCAACATCACTCCAGCACAGTCATTTCAGGCTTAGCTGTGTAGGCTTCATGTTTAATGATTCCAAACATAACTAGGCATGAAATAGAAAAATATAATAATCACAGAGGAATGTCAGCCTCCGTGGTAATAATCCACAGTAAGTCTTACAGGTCCAGCTCTGGACTGTTACAACTCTGCTTGGCCCATAACTGTTAGTGCAAGGAAAACTAGCATTTAGGGGTTTGTGCTTTTGTTTAACCCTAGGAGAGGTAGGGAATTTCTCTGTGTCCTTTGCCCTGACTTGACAGCATCCACTGCTCCCAGCCAGTCCCTAACGATAGCTCTCAAACAGGCCACCGCCACTGGTGCCTGCTGTTTGAATGAAGTTCATCCTATCATCTGTGTACCCAACTGCATTGGGTGAAGGTGGCCAGGTTTGGGTAGCAGGGGGCTGCAGAGGCATCGTCCATGAGAAGAGGCCAGGGCTGCTCCATGATAGGCACAAGGTACAGCTGAATCCATCAGCCAAGCTGGTAGTGCCTCTTCGAAAATAGGCTGAAGACCAGGCAGAAAACACCAGTCAAAGAAAGGAGGAGGAAACAAAAAGAAAGAGACGCAATAGAAGGAATACTAAGGTGAGAGTAGCAGAAGGAGGTGCTCCATGGTGAAGCAGATGTTTTCAGAGGGGCTGCAGCCCACGGGATATCCACACTAGAGCAGAGGAAAAGGAAACTAAGTCTTGACTGCAAACCCTCCTGCACCACGTTGCCTCACTGAAGTGACTGCGACCTGCAGCCTGTACATAGCATCACAAAATCATAGAATGGCCTAGGCTGGAAGGGACCTTAGAGATCATTTTAATCCAGCCTCCCTGTCACCAGGGACGCCACCTCTCGACTAGATCAGGCAATACCTGGGGACTGAACAGAAATCGAACCCGCGACCTTGGCGTTGTTAGTGCCACGCTCAACTGACTGAGTTAACTGGCCCCCTACATGACCTCTTTGTTTTTATTTTTGAACCATGAGTATTCTTGCTCACACATTCTTCCTGTTTTCTGCCCTAGTCCTGCTGGGGGGTGGGGTGGTGAGCAGCTGGGTGGGAGGCTGGGAGCCAGACGGGCTAGAAGGTAAAATGCAAAATTTAAGTAAAATATTTTTCCTTCCCTTTTTTTTCCCTACACATATCATTTCTAGGCAGGGAAGATGGCTCATTCCTCTGAAAGACAGCAGTAACTATGGGATATTTTTAGGTTATGGTCCAACACCTTCAGATAAGCAGCCCTCTGAAGCTCCAGAGCATGGAATCAGGCAATAGTTACAAATATTTCTTATTGTCACCTCTCTTTCCAAGAAAACAGTAAAGGAAACTTTTATTGAATGGATTGAGTGTGCTCTTCCAAGACGTCAACTGATAAAGCTCTGTGCTATTTTCTTCTTTTCTCCCCATTCTTTTTGCTTTAAAAGAGTGTTACAGACAAAGAGTTATAGACCAGTTTTTCCAGACATTAACATAACAACTGAAAAGGGATGCAATATCTAGGTATTGAAAAGCAATGCTTAACAATGTAGATAACAGCTTAAAAACATTTTAACTGTAAGTCAAATAACAAATAGAGAAAACTAATATAAAAAATTGCTAACAACTCACAAGTTTACAGAGAGGATAAAAGAAGCATAGGACTATAGCTCTGTAGTTGGGTTTGGACAATGTTTAGTAAACCCCAAGGATAATTACCCCAAGGATAAAATGCATTAAGATGTCTAACAGAATCAAGGCACGAAAATTACAGGAATAAAAGCTGAACAAATGATCACATAATACAGAAATTATATGAACACAAATCTTAAGGATGCAATGGTGTGGATGAACCTAGTGATAGGACAGCCATAATATCTGCAATATATGTATGGGAAAGGAAAGTGACACAATATGAATTTGTCATGTTGCTAAACAAGGGAGATGAGTGCAAAGTAAACGGTGATAGTGGTGATAACTCAGAAGTTGTCCTCAAGACAGTATGTAACAAGCTCTGTCCCATGGAAATTTTGCAGAAGCTGTGGAACAAGCTGAGTCCTGAGCCACTTCGTAAGAACAAAGCTCCTTCCCAGAAAAATGAAAAAATTTGCTTCACAGCAGCTGCAAGAACTGAGCCGAAGTGGGTTCCACCTGACTGGCCTCATGCTGTGTGGGGCACAGGCTTCCAGGGAATTTCTGTAGAGAATTTCAGCATGGGAATTGCTGTCTGCTGTCTCCCTCCTCTAGGAGAACAAGGTCTCATGACAAGAGCTCCTACTCGTAGGTAGGAGACTTGACACTGATACAGTTCTCTATTAATCACAATCCTTGACCTGTGTCAGACCCAGCAAAGCAATCAACATCAAAATATTCACTGTGCTGAATTTGTCAGATCCTTTTCCTTCCCTGGAGAGTAGAAGTAGTAATGAGTGTTCCAACTCCCAGAAAATAAGCAGAGAGAAAATTATTGGTTATAATGCCAGGAACAAAGAAAACTTCTTCCCAGTTCTGGTCTAGTGTGGACTAGAGCAAAGTTAGTTCAGCATAAGCATGGTCTACATTATATACAGAAAGGACTGGAACTGTGTAGGAAAAAAAGTAACTTTGAGTTGAGTTTTATTCAGCCAATAATGGCAACACTCCCTTCAAGGGTATAGGGGTACCGTTCGCTTATGGTTATTAAAAGCATCAGCTGCACTGAAACAGGTGCAGGTCCTAATAAACATCCATCAAAAGGTAATGATCTGCATCATTGAAGTGAAAGCTACAAAGAATGCTTCACAGCAATCATTAGTTTTTGATATAACAAAACATACATTAACAAACTGAGATTTTTCAAGATATTCATCTTCATTAAAAAGATGATCCATCTTTTTCGGTCCCCTCCCTGTAACATACTAGTGATGGGAAGGATATTCAAATATCAAAGCTAATCTTAGATCACTAAGAAGCCAGGCTCAGCCTAGAAGTGTCTCAAAGTTATATTTTGATGGATGACCTCTATAAAAAACCAAACAAACAAAATCCAAACAAACCACAAACAAATCACTTTTTTCTATTCACTGGCAACATAATAAGTAGTCTCAGTACAGAATTTGAGGGTTGGCCAACCTTCAGGAATCAAACTGGTCCTCATTTCTCCTGTCCCATAGTCCTATTACTCAGGGATGTCAGTGGTGGGGCCATGTAATGCAACTTAAACTGTCATTTCCCACATTTTGATAAATAAGAAGCATTCTCCAGCTGTGCTCACATTCTACATTTTAAAAATTTTCCTTTAGATGAGCGAGTTTTTTTTAAAATCTGAACTGAATGCAATTCTATCTTTACTAGTCTTTTTCTTACACAGGATTTCAGTAAGTATATTGAAGAAATCAACAGGAAAATCAGATTATGAGTTAAGAGTCTTCCCAAAAGGTTTTGCATTAACTCCTACGCTCAGAACAGTAACTCCTTTGAAAGCAAAAGGAAATAACTCCGGAGTTCCTTCCACAAGTGCCTATGGGTTCAAATCCACCCTCAGGAGCACCATCTGAATCCCACTAAAATTAGAAGAATGACTCAAGTTTGCACACAGAGAATGACCCTGCTGCTTTTAAAAGTATACAATAGGGAAGTAGATCCAAAAAGAGTGAAAATGGCGCTCTTTTTACAAGCTGATTATTTAATACAAAGCCTTCTTGGGGAAAACAAGTAAGGCACTGCCAAACCTATGTTACTGAAATCTTACCACGGTTTAATGCCATAATCAGATATTTTTCCTGGGAGTTTTGTTTTGGGTTGTGTTGTTGGATTTTTTTTTTTTAATCTGTAAGACAGCCCTCTAAAAGCTGGATAAATGTTGCACCAGAAGCATTCACTCAGACTCCAAGCAACTATTGAAATGTAATGGTTTTGACCCCCTGATATTTATAAGTTTCCATCAATGCCTATAAACTCTCATACACACTCATGTCTCATATATACTTTTCACATAATGCCTGTACTGATAAATGAGAAAGGGACATGAGGCCCCTGAGGAGGAGCTAGGAAAATGAGTAAAAGTATAAGAACAAGGTATTTCATTATTTGTCACATGATCATTTATGTTCTTTTTGAAGATCTCTTCTAAATGAGAAGCAAGGCCAATGTAAAATACAGATATGCAATCCTACAACACATGAGCATCCTTCATAAAGTTCCTATTTCTGAAGTAGTTTTTTATTTGTATAAAGCAATAAATATTCCCATAAGTAGAGGTGCCTTTGCCTAATAATTCGGGCATAAGTAGTAATGAGTCCTAATTATGGTAGAAATTCTAATTGCTACAAATACTGAGCAGGTGGCCATGGATATCACACACTGACTGACAGTTTGAAAATATTTAAGATGTTTTCTAATCAAAATCTTCCTCAACTTTCTCTTCAGTTTCTAGTTGAAAGGCAAATCCTGTTAAAAGAATTATTTTAAAATTTGGCACCAATAGCATATAAACAATAGCAGATTTTTGCCCAAATTGGAGACTTATACTGATGCTGGTTCATGTTATTGGATGTAAATATTTGTTCTCTGCAGAAAGCTTAGATAAAACAATAAATTCAATACCTGGGGATAGATCCTCTTTACACCAGTGGCAGGGTAATTAACTTTTTTTCCCCCAGTAATGCACACACATGTACACACACTCGCACACATACACACACACACACTGAATAAGAAGCAGAATCTTTGCCTTGCCAAGTCTGCTGTGCATTCTGACACAACAAAGTAGATTGACATCAAACCAAAGAGCACCAGCAAAAAAATAGGAGAATTTCCTGGGGAAATAGGGCTGAAATAATGACGAGGGGAGGGGTGCCAGTGTGTGCCAACATTTGAAATGTTAGCAAATGCTAAGAACAGTTTGGTGCTGGGCTCTCTCAACATTAGGCAACCACAGGATGTTTACAATCTCCTCACCCATCCTGTCTTGGTTTAGAAGACAGGGGAAAGC